>NC_080381.1:108117359-108320485 GCF_014773155.1 Arachis stenosperma | reverse complement strand
TGGATTCATAGGACATTCATACTTTAAGGCATAGACACTAAGACACTAATGATCATAAGACACAAACATGGACAAACATAAAGCAAAATCGAAAAACAGAAGAACAATAACAAGGAAATCAAAGAACGGGTCCACCTTAGTGATGGCGGCTCTTTCTTGCTCTTGAAGATCCTATGGAGTGCTTGAGCTCCTCAATGTCTCTTCCTTGTCTTTGTTGCTCCTCCCTCATGATTCTTTGATCTTCTCTAATTTCATGAAGGATGATGGAGTGTTCTTGATGCTCCACCCTCAGTTGTCCCATGTTGGAACTTAGTTCTCCTAGGGAGGTGTTTAGTTGCTCCCAATAGTTTGTGGAGGAAAATTCATTCCTTGAGGAATCTCAGGGATCTCATGATGAGTGAGATCTTGTGTACTCCATCCTTTTCTTGGTGATGGGCTTGTCCTCATCAATGGGGATGTCTCCCTCTATGTCAACTCCAACTGAATAACAGAGGTGACAAATGAGATGAGGAAAGGCTAACCTTGCCAAGGTGGAGGTCTTGTCCGCCACCTTATAGAGTTCTTGGGCTATAACCTCATGAACTTCTATTTCTTCTCCAATCATGATACTATGGATCATGATGGCCCGGTCTATGGTAACTTCGGACCGGTTGCTAGTGGGGATGATTGAGCGTTGTATGAACTCTAACCATCCTCTAGCCACGGGCTTGAGGTCATGCCTTCTCAATTGGACCGGCTTTCCTCTTGAATCTTGCTTCCATTGTGCGCCCTCTTCACATATGACTGTGAGGACTTGGTCCAACCTTTGATCAAAGTTGACCCTTCTAGTGTAAGGATGCTCATCTCCTTGCAACATAGGCAAGTTGAACGCCACCCTCACACTCCGGACTAAAATCCAAGTATTTCCCCCCGAACCATAGTGAGATAATTCTTTGGATTTGGGTTCACACTTTGGTCATGGTTCTTTGTGATCCATGCATTGGCATAGAACTCTTGAACCATCAAGATTCCGACTTGTTGAATGGGGTTGGTAAGAACTTCCCAACCTCTTCTCGGATCTCATGGCGGATCTCCGGATATTCACCCTTTTTGAGTGAAAAGGGGACTTCGGGGATCACCTTCTTCAAGGCCACAACTTCATAGAAGTGGTCTTGATGCACCCTTGAGAGGAATCTATCCATCTCCCATGACTCGGAGGTGGAAGCTTTTGCCTTCCCTTTTCTCTTTTTAGAGGTTTTTCCGGCCTTGGATGCCATAAATGGTATGAAAAAGCAACGCTTTTACCACACCAACTTAAAATGTTTGCTCGTCCTCGAGCAAAAGAAGAAGAAGAGAGTAGAAGAAGAAGAAATGAAGGAGAGGGAGATGGTGGTGTATTCGGCCAAGAAGGGGGAAGAAGGGTGTTTAGGTTGTGTGAAAATGAAGAGTTGAAGAAGGGTATTTATAGGAGAGAGGGGGGTAAAGGTTCGGCCATTATGGGTGGTTTGGGAGGGAAAGTGGTTTGAATTTGAAGGGTGAGGTTGGTGGGGATTATAGGATGGATGTGGTGGTGAGAGGGGTTTGGGAGGGGTTTTGGGGAGGTGTTGGTGATTGGTGATGGGGGAAGAGAGAGAGTGATGGTAGGGTCCTGTGGGGTCCACAGATCCTGTAGTGTCAAGGAAAAGTCATCCCTGCACCAATTGTTGCTCAAAATCACGTTTTGAGCCATTTCTGGCGTTAAACGCCGGGCTGGTGCCCATTCCTGGCGTTTAACACCAGGTTCTTGCCCTTTACTGGCGTTTAACGCCAGTCTGGTGCCCCTTTCTGGCGTTAAACGCCCAGAATGGTGCCAGACTGGGCGTTAAACGCCCAACAGCTAGCATTACTGGCGTTTGAACGCCAGTTTCTTCTCCTCCAGGGTGTGCTGTTTTTCTTCCTGTTTTCATTCTGTTTTTGCTTTTTTCATTGTTTTTGTGACTTCTTATGATCATCAACCTACAAAAAAGATAAAATAACAAAATAAAATAATTAATTATAAAACATTGGGTTGCCTCCCAACAAGCGCTTCTTTAATGTCATTAGCTTGACAGAGGGCTCTCATGGAGCCTCAGAAATGCTCAGAACCGTGTTGAAACCTCCCAACACCAAACTTAGAGTTTGAATGTGGGGTTTCAACACCAAACTTAGAGTTTGGTTGTAGCCTCCCAACACCAAACTTAGAGTTTGACTGTGGGGGCTCTGTTTGGCTCTGTTTTGAGAGAAGCTCTTCATGCTTCCTCTCCATGATGACAGAGGGATATCCTTGGGCCTTAAACACCAAGGATTCTTCATTCACTTGAATGATCAACTCTCCTCTGTCAACATCAATCACAGCCTTTGCTGTGGCTAGGAAGGGTCTGCCAAGGATGATGGATTCATCCATGCACTTCCCAGTTTCTAGGACTATGAAATCAGTAGGAATGTACTGGTCTTCAACTTTAACCAGAACATCCTCTACAAGTCCATGGGCTTGTTTTCTTGAGTTGTCTGCCATCTCTAATGAGATTCTTGCAGCTTGCACCTCAAAGATCCCTAATTTCTCCATTACAGAGAGGGGCATGAGGTTCACACTTGACCCTAAGTCACACAAGGCCTTCTTGAAGGTCATGGTGCCTATGGTACAAGGTATAGAAAACTTCCCAGGATCCTACCTCTTTTGAGGCAGTTTCTGCCTAGACAAGTCATCCAGTCTTTGGTGAGCAAGGGAGGTTCATCCTCCCAAGTCTCATTTCCAAATAACTTGTCATTTAGCTTCATGATTGCTCCAAGGTATTTAGCAACTTGCTCTTCAGTGACATACTCCCTCTTCAGAGGAGGAATACTCATCAGAGCTCATGAATGGCAGAAGTAAGTCCAATGGAATCTCTATGGTCTCATTTTGAGCCTCAGATTCCCATTGTTCCTCATTGAGGAACTCAGAGGAGATTGGTACACGCCCACTGAGGTCTTCCTCAGTGGCGTCCTCCTCCTCTCTTTCCTCTCCATATTCGGCCATGTCTATGGCTTTGCACTCTCCTTTTGGATTTTCTTCTGTATTACTTGGGAGGGTACTAGGAGGGAGTTCAGTAACTTTCTTGTTCAGCTGACCAACTTGTCCTTCCAAATTTCTGATGGAGGACCTTGTTTCATTCATGAAACTTTGAGTGGTCTTTATTAGATCAGAGACCATTGTTGCTAAGTCAGAAGTATTCTGCTTAGAACTCTCTGTCTGTTGCTGAGAAGATGATGGAAAAGGCTTGCCATTGCTAAACCTGTTTCTTCCACCATTATTGTTATTGAAACCTTGTTGAGGTCTCTCTTGATTCTTCCATGAGAGATTTGGGTGATTTCTCCATGAAGAATTGTAGGTATTTCCATAGGGTTCTCCTAGGTAATTCACCTCTTCCATGGAAGGGTTCTCAGGATCATAAGCTTCTTCCTCAGATGAAGCATCCTTAGTACTGTTTGGCGCATTTTGCATTCCAGACAGACTTTGAGAAATCAAATTGACTTGTTGAGTCAATATCTTGTTCTGAGCCAATATGGCATTCAGAGCATCAATCTCAAGAACTCCTTTCTTCTGATTAGTCCCATTGTTCACAGGATTCCTTTCAGAAGTGTACATGAATTGGTTATTTGCAACCATTTCAATCAGCTCTTGAGCTTCTGTAGGCGTCTTCTTCAAATGAAGAGATCCTCCAGCAGAGCTATCCAAAGACATCTTGGATAGTTCAGAGAGACCATCATAGAAAATACCTATGATGCTCCATTCAGAAAGCATGTCTGAGGGACATCTTCTGATTAATTGTTTGTATCTTTCCCAAGCTTCATAGAGGGATTCTCCATCCTTCTGTCTGAAGGTTTGGACTTCCACTCTAAGCTTACTCCATCTTTGTGGTGGAAAGAACTTTGCCAAGAAGGCATTGACTAGCTTTTCCCAAGAGTCCAGGCTTTCCTTAGGTTGAGAATCCAACCATATTCTAGCTCTGTCTCTTACAGCAAAAGGGAATAGCATCAGTCTATAGACCTCAGGGTTAACCCCATTTGTCTTGACTGTGTCACAGATTTGCAAGAATTCAGCTAAAAACTGATGAGGATCTTCCATTGGAAGTCCATGGAACTTGCAATTCTGTTGCATTAGAGAAACTAATTGAGGCTTAAGCTCAAGTTGTTTGCTCCAATGGCAGGGATAGAGATGCTTCTCCCATAGAAATCAGGAGTAGGTGCAGTAAAGTCACCCAGCACCTTCCTTGCATTGTTGGCATTGTTGTTGTTTCGGCTGCCATGGGTTCTTCTTCCTTGAAGAATTCGGTCAGGTCCTCTAAAGAGAGTTGTGCTTTAGCTTCTCTTAGCTTTCGCTTCAAGGTTCTCTCAGGTTCAGGGTCAGCTTCAACAAGAATGCCTTTGTCTCTGCTTCTGCTCATATGAAAGAGAAGAGAAAAAGAAAATGTGGAATCCTCTATGTCACAGTATAGAGATTCCTTGAAATGTCAGAGGAAAAGAGAAATAGAAAGAAGAGAGAAGAAGAATTCGAACTTTAATTAGATAAGGTTCGAATTGTGCATTTAGAAAGAGTAGTACTCCATAAATAGAAGGATGTGAGAAGGAGGGAAGAGGATTTTCGAAAATTCAATTAAAAGATTTTGAAAACAATTTGAAAATTTGATTGATAATTTTCGAAAATTGAAAGTGGAGGAGAAATCAAGTGATTTTTGAAAAAGATTTTGAAATTAGAAATTAAAAAGATTTGATTGAAAACTATGTTGAAAAAGATGTGGTTAAAAAGATTTGATTGAAAAGTTATGGTTTTAAAAAGATGTGATTGAGAAGATATGATTTGAAAACCATTATAAAAGATATGTTTTGAAAATTATTTTTAAAAGATTTGATTTGGAAAATTAGTGACTTGCCTAACAAGAAAAGATATGATTCAAACATAAAACCTTCCTTAACAGAAAAGGCAAAAAATGTTCAATCAAATCATTAATTATTAGTAAGTATCTTTGAAAAAGGAAAGAAATTGATTTTGAAAACATTTGATTGAAAAGATATGATTTGAAAAAGATTTGATTTTGAAAAACTTAAAAAAAATTGATTTGAAAACAAAATCTTCCCCCTAGCACCATCCTGGCGTTAAACGCCCAGAATGGTATACATTCTGGCGTTTAACGCCCAAAATGCACCCTTTTTGGGCGTTAAACGCCCAACCAGGTGCCCTGGCTGGCGTTTAAACGCCAGTCTGCCTTCTTCACTGGGCATTTTTGAATGCTCAGCTTTTTCTGTATAATTCCTCTGCAGTGTGTTCTGAATCTTCAATCCCTTGTATCATTGACTTGAAAAGACACAAATTAAAAATATTTTTTGGATTTTTAATAATTAAAATGCAACAAGAATCAAATAACAATGCATGCAAGACACCAAACTTAGCAGTTTGTATACTACTGACACTAATGAACTGAAAATGCATATGAGACACACAAAATACTCAAGTCAATAGAATTCAAAGATCAAAACAAAGAAATATATGCATGGATTCGAAAAATATAACAAAAACATGCATTTGACACCAAACTTAAGATGAGACTCTAGACTAAAGCAAGAAACATTTTTGAATTTTATGATTTTGCAAAATTTTTTTGTATTTTTCGAAAATTAAGTGGGAAAAGGTATCAAAATTCTTAATGAGAATTCCAGGAATCAGTGCAATGCTAGTCTAAGACTCCGGTCCAGGAATTAGACATGGCTTCACAGCCAGCCAAGCTTCCAAAGACAAGGAAGAGACATTGAGGAGCAACATACTTGAAAAAATATGATTCAAACATTAAACCTTTCTCAACAGAAAAGGCAACATACTTGAAATGTTGAATCAAATCATTAATTGATAGCAAGTATTTTTGAAAAAGGAAAGAAATTGATTTTGAAAACATATGATTGAAAAGATATGATTTGAAAAAGATTTGATTTTGAAAAACTTTGAAAACTTGAAAAAATTTGCATTAAAAACAAAATCTTCCCTCTTGTGCCATCCTGGCGTTAAACGCCCAGAATGGTATCCATTCTGGCGTTTAACGCCCAAAATGCTACCCTTTTGGGTGTTAAACGCCCAGCCAGGCACCCTGGCTGGCGTTTAAACGCCAATTTTCCTTCTTCACTGGGCGTTTTGAACGCCCAGCTTTTTCTGTATAATTCCTCTACTGCATGTATTGAATCTTCAGTTCCCTGTATTATTGGCTTGAAAATAGAACCAAGATCAAATAAACAATGCATGCAAGACACCAAACTTAAAATAAGACACTAGACTCAACAAGAAACATAAAATATTTTTGGTTTTTATGATTTTGTAATTTTTTTTGGATTTTTCGAAAATTAAGTGGAAAAAGAAAATAAAGGTATCAAAATTCTTAATGAGAATTCCAGGAATCATGCAATGTTAGTCTAAAGCTTTAGTCTAAAGGAATTAGACATGGATAGCCAAGCTTCAGTAGGACATTGCATTCAAGAGCTAAATTGATGAGAATCAATCAGCTTTGGTGATGATAAGATCATCACCTTAAAACACTAGAATTCATTCTTAAGAACTCTGAAAAATACCTAATCTAAGCAACAAGATGAACCGTCAGTTGTCCATACTCGAAACAATCCCCGGCAACGGCGCCAAAAACTTGGTGCACGAAATTGTGATCACTACTTTTCACAACTCAAATAATCCTCGGTAATGAATCCAAAAACTTGGTGTTCAATACCATGGCATAAACACAACTTCGCACAACTAACCAGCAAGTGCACTGGGTCGTCCAAGTAATAAACCTTACGCGAGTAAGGGTCGATCCCACGGAGATTGTTGGTATGAAGCAAGCTATGGTCACCTTGTAAATCTTAGTCAGGCAGACTCAATTGGTTATGGATGATATATGAATAAAAGATAAAGATAGAGATACTTATGCAATTCATTGGTAAGAACTTCAGATAAGCGAATGGAGATGCTTTGTCCCTTCCGTCTCTCTGCTTTCCTACTGTCTTCATCCAATCCTTCTTACTCCTTTCCATGGCAAGCTATATGTTGGGCATCACCGTTGTCAATGGCTACAGTCCCGTCCTCTCAGTGGAAATGTTCAACGCACCCTGTCACGGCACGGCTATCCAGCTGTCGGTTCTCGATCATGTCGGAATAGAATCCAGTGATTCTTTTGCGTCTGTCACTAACGCCCCACAATCGCGAGTTTGACGCTCGTCACAGTCATTCAATCATTGAATCCTACTCAGAATACCACAGACAAGGTTTAGACCTTCCGGATTCTCTTGAATGCCGCCATCAATTCTAGCTTATACCACGAAGACTCTGATCTCATGGAATGGCTGGCTCGGTTGTCAGGCGAGCAGCAACCATGCGTCGTGTATCAGGAATCCAAGAGATATCCACCCAATCTAAGGTAGAACGGAGGTGGTTGTCAGGCACACGTTCATAGGTGAGAATGATGATGAGTGTCACAGATCATCACATTCATCAAGTTGAAGAACAAGTGATATCTTGGAACAAGAACAAGCTGAATTGAATAGAAGAACAATAGTAATTGCATTAATACTCGAGGTACAGCAGAGCTCCACACCTTAATCTATGGTGTGTAGAAACTCCACTGTTGAAAATACATAAGAACAAGGTCTAGGCATGGCCGTGAGGCCAGCCTCCCAATGATCTATGATAGCATAAAACTACTCAAAGATAGCTACCAAGATGTCAAATACAATAGTAAAAGGTCCTATTTATAGGGAACTAGTAGCTTAAGAATTACAAAGATGAGTAAATGACATAAAAATCCACTTCCGGGCCCACTTGGTGTGTGCTTGGGCTGAGCATTGAAGCATTTTTGTGTAGAGACTCTTCTTGGAGTTAAACGCCAGCTTTTGTGCCAGTTTGGGCGTTTAACTCCCACTTTGGTGCCAGTTCCGGCGTTTAACGCTGGGAATTCTGAAGGTGACTTTGAACGCCGGTTTGGGCCATCAAATCTTGGGCAAAGTATGGACTATCATATATTGCTGGAAAGCCCAGAATGTCTACTTTCCAACGCCGTTGAGAGTGCGCCAATTGGGCTTCGTTAGCTCAAGAAAATCCACTTCGAGTGTAGGGAGGTCAGAATCCAACAGCATCTGCAGTCCTTTTCAGTCTCTGAATCTGATTTTTGCTCAGGTCCCTCAATTTCAGCCAGAAAATACCTGAAATCATAGAAAAACACACAAAATCATAGTAAAGTCCATAAAAGTGAATTTTAACCAAAAACTAATAAAGATATACTAAAAACTAACTAAAATATACTAAAAACATACTAAAAACAGTGCCAAAAAGCGTACAAATTATCCGCTCATCAACTAGGACTTGAGGAATCAAGTTGATTAGTCCACTTGAATTTCCCTCATTTGTTGAGAGTTAACTAAGTGGGAGCAACGAACAATTCTCATCACAATTGATAAGGATAGCTAGGATATGACTTCAAGTTCTCATACCTTGCCAAGAGCTTTTCTAGTTATTAGTTTATTCCTTTTGCAATTTACAATTCTTGCTTCCTATCCAAAACCGCAAAACACACTTTTCCATAACTGATTATAAGCACACTTTCCTGCAATTTCTTGAGAGACGACTCGAGGTTTGAATACTTCGGTTATTAGATTTATTAGGGGTTTGTTACTTGTGACAAGCAATCTTTTGTACGAAAGGATTCTTGTTGGTTTAGAAGCTATACTAGAAACGTGAATTTATTTGTGAAACTCTAAACCATCAAAAGTTCGTTCGTCACTGACAATGGACAGGGAAAGATAGTGGCCGTAGGTAAGGTGAGTAAGAGTTCTCCACTTTTATTAAAGATGTATTTTTAGTTGATGGATTAAAACACAATCTTCTAAGCATTAGCCAATTATGTGACTTAGGCTATTTGGTTTTTTTAAAAAAATTGGAATGCTTGGTTATGTGTGAAAAATCTGGTGAAATCTTGTTTGTAGTTAAAAGATGTAACAATGTGTATAGACTTACCTTGGAGGAATTAAAAGAGCAAAATGTAGCTTGTTTACTTCCATTGATTCTGAAAAATAGTTATGGCATAAGAAATTAGGACATGCTAGTATGTTTCAAATTTCTAAGCTTGTGAAGAAGAATTTTGTTGGAGGACTTCTAAAAATAAAATTTGACAAAGACATCACTTGTGATACTTGTCAATTGGGTAAATAAATTAAAACTTCTTTTAAACTCAAGGATGACATCTCAATCAAAAGACCATTGGAAATACTACATATTGATCTTTTTGGTCCTACTAGGACTCAAAACCTTGGTAGTAAACATTATGGTTTAGTAGTGGTTGATGACTATACAAGGTTTGGATGGGTTCTTTTCTTAACTCATAAAAATGATGCTTTTCTTGCTTCCTCAACTCTATGCAAAAAGATTCAAAATGAAAAAGATTTGAAAATAGTTTCCATAAGAAGTGATCATGGAAAGGAATTTGAAAATCAAGATTTTGAATCATTTTGTGATGAATTTGGTATTTCACATAATTTTTCATGTCCTAAAACACCTCAACAAAATGGTTATTGAGAGGAGAAATTGAAGCCTTCAAGAAATGGCTAGGGCAATGCTTTGTGAAAATGAAATTCCAAAATTCCTTTAGGCTGAAGCAATGAACACAGCTTGTTACATTTTGAATCAAACCATCATTCAAAAAAATTTAAAGAAAACTCCATACAAGCTTTGGAAAGGAATACCACCAAATCTTAAGCACTTTCATGTTTTTGGATGCAAATACTTTGTTTTAAACACTAAAGATAATCTTAGAAAATTTGATCCAAAATCTTATGAAGGTGTCTTTGTTTGTTATTCAACCACTAGTAAAGCTTATAGAATTTACCTCAAGGAACATAAAATAATAGAGGAGTCCATACATATCACCTTTTGTGATTCTAGCACCATTTCAAGAGTTATTGAGAAAAATGATGTAGAAATTAAAGCTGAATTAAGCTCTGAAAAAATCCATGATCAAGACAAATCAGAACATACTTTGAAAAATATTGTTCCTGATTCTACAGAACAAAATGCAAGAGACAATTCTGTTTTATCTCCTACTGAAGCAGAGATTTCTGGTAATCTCAATGATGCAGATCCTAATCATGCCCAACCTAAGATCACTTCACCAAAACCCAGAGAATGGAAGTTCTTGAAGAACTATCCACATGAATTTATTATTGGATATCCATCCCATGAAGTTACTGATGAGCGGATAATTTATACGCTTTTTGGCATTGTTTTTAGGTAGTTTTTAGTAGGATCTAGCTACTTTTAGGGATGTTTTTATTAGTTTTTATGCAAAATTCACATTTCTGGACTTTACTATGAGTTTTTGTCTTTTTCTATGATTTCAGGTATTTTCTGGCTGAAATTGAGGGACCTAAGCAAAAATCTGATAGGAGGCTAAAAAATGACTACAGATGCTGTTGGATTCTGACCTCCCTGCACTCAAAATGGATTTTTTGGAGCTACAGAACTCCAAATGGTGCTTTCTCAATTGCGTTAGAAAGTAGACATCCAGAGCTTTTCAGCAATGTATAATATTCCATACTTTATTAGAGCTTAGACGATGCAAACTGACATTCAACGCCAGTTCCATGCTGCATTCTGGAGTAAAACGCCAGAAACACGTCACAAATCAGAGTTAAACGCCAAAAACACGTTACAACTTGGCGTTTAACCCCAAGAGAAGCCTCTGCACGTGTAAAGCTCAAGCTCAGCCCAAGCACACACTAAAGTGGGCCTCGAAAGTGGATTTCTGCACTTAGACTTATTCTAAGATATCCATTCGCACCCAAGAACCTGATGAATGTGATGATTATGTGACGCTCATCACCATTCTCACTTATGAACGTGTGCCTGACAACCACTTTCATTCTTCATGCAAATAAGCTTGAATGAATATCTCTTGGATTCCTTAATTAGAATCTTCGTGGTATAAGCTAGAATGCATTGGTAGCATTCTTGAGAATCCGGAAAGTCTAAACCTTGTCTGTGGTATTCCGAGTAGGATTCAGGGATTGAATGACTGTGACGAGCTTCAAACTTGCGACTGTAGGGCGTGGTGACAACGCAAAAGGATAGTAAATCCTATTCTTACATGATCGAGAACCGACAGATGATTAGCCATGCGGTGACAGCGCACCTGGACCATTTTCACTGAGAGGACGGACGGTAGCCATTGACAACGGTGATCCCCCAACATACAACTTGCCATGGAAAGGAGTAAGAATGATTGTATGAAAGTAGTAGGAAAGCAGAGATTTAGAAGGAACACAGTATCTTCATGCGCTTATCTAAAATTCCCACCAATGAATTACATAAGTATATCTATCTTTATTTTATGCTTTATTTATCTTTATATTCGAAAACCATAATAATCATTAGAATCCGCCTAACTAAGATTTACAAGATGACCATAGCTTGCTTCATACCAACAATCTCCGTGGGATCGACCCTTACTCACGTAAGGTTTATTACTTGGACGACCCAGTGCACTTGCTAGTTAGTTTTACGAAGTTGTGAAGAATGTGTGTGAACCATAGTATTGTGCACCAAGTTTTGGAGCCATTGCTAGGAATTGTTTGAGTTGTGAAAAGTATGAGTCACAATTTTGCCTATCAGTTACCACAAGATCCTCAAGTAGAAAAAGAGCTAAACTCAATAATATTACTATCATATCACAAGTGGAACCCCAAAATGTGAAGGAAGCCCTTGATAATCCCTCTTGGATAAAGACAATGGAGGAAGAATTTGTATAATTTGAGAAGAATAAGGTTTGGACTCTAGTACCTTATCCGAATGGTAACAAGGTAACGAGTACTAAATAGATCTTTAGAAATAAATTTGGTCAAGATAGTAGTATTGTTAGAAACAAAGTTAGATTAATAGCTCAAGGGTATGATCAAGAGGAGGGCATTGCCTTTGTTGAGTTATTTGCTCCAGTTGCAAGAACGGAAGCAATAAGATTATTGCTTGTATATGTAGCCCACAAAGGATTTAAGCTTTTCCAAATGGATGTTAAGTGTGTCTTTTTGAATGGATTTATTGATAGAGAAGTATACATAGCACAATCCCCCAGTTTTGAAAATAAAGAATTTTCAAACCATATTTTTAAACTCTCTAAAGCACTTTATGGTTTGAGACAAGCTCCAAGAGCTCGCTATGAAAGACTTAGTTCTTTTCTATTTGAAAATAATTTTCAAAGGGGTACTATGGATACAACTCTATTCATTAAAGAATCTAATGATCATTTTATACTTGTTCAAGTTTATGTGGATGATATTGTGATTGGATCGGCTAATAAAGCTTTGTGTGATGAATTTGAAAATTTAATGACTAGTGAGTTTGATATGAGTATGATGGGAGAACTCGCATTCTTCCTAGGACTCCAAATCAAACAAACTCCTAGTGGAATTTTTGTGTACCAAGGTAAATATGCCAAAGAGTTAGTTAAGAAATTTGGTTTAGAAAATTCCAAACCAATGAGTATACCTATGTATCCAAATTTAAAACTTGAAAAGGATGAAATAAGGTATAGAGGTATGATAGGATCACTCATATATCTAACATCCTCTAGACTGGATATTGTTCATAGTGTGGGTGTGTGTTATAGATTTCAATCTCATCCAAAAGAATCACATCTTTTTGCTGTGAAAAAGATCATTAGATACATCAATGGTACTGTAGAATTTGGCATTTGGTATCCCAAATCTGATGAGTTTTGTGTAGTTGGTTATTGTGATGTAGATTTTGTCAGAGATCGTATTGATCGAAAAAGAACTTCAGGAATTTGTTACTTTCTTGGACAGTCCTTGAATGTATGGTCAAGCAAAAAGTAAGCTATTGTTGCCCTATCTACGGTAGAGGCCAAATATATCTCAGCTGCTTCTTTTTGTTTTCAATTAATTTGGCTTAAAACACAACTTGCAAATTACAAATTGCAAGTCAAAAGTATTCCTTTATTTTGTAATAACTTGAGTACAATTAATATTTCTAAAAACCCTGTGTTACACTTAAGAACTAAGCACATTGAAGTGAGATTTCACTCTATAAGAGAACATGTGCAAAAGGGTACAATTAACGTTCAATTTGTGAAATCTGAGGATCAATTAGCTGATATTTTTATAAAACCTCTATGGGAGATAGATTTTGTAAATTGAGAACTACTCTAGGGATTGTTGATGCCAATTTTTTGAACTAAATATGCTCAATTTGATTTCTGGTTATTTTTGTCTCTCAGGTCGACACGGGATAAATTGGGCAGATGATGACTCCCTCTAAGTTCCAAGGATTTAGTGGTGGTTTTAAGGAAACACATTGGACCAACAGGTTGTTTTCCTGTGCTCCACTTATGTTGCTGACCTAAAACTTTTGGCTGAAAAAGGGATTCATTTTGTTGAAAACTTTAGATTTTTGGATTGGAAAATACTTTTTGAAATTCGAAAGCCTGTATACTCTGATTTGGTCAGAGAATTCTATACTAACATGCACTATAGTAAGGCTTCTGTTCACTCATATGTTAAGGCTGGCCAATCTAATTGAACCAAGAAAATATTGGTGAATCCCTTGCCTATTCTGATATAGGAGTAAACGCCTACATCTCTGAAAAGTAGGATAATAATATTGGGGTTTCACACAAAGATATTTTGGCAAACATATGTGAAAACATATCCCTCATGGATGGTGTCACACCAAATTATAGAGCCCTAGGCCCTTCCAAACCACAGTTTCACCGTCTCATCACTCACATTTTACTGCCCCAAAGTGATTCGTATCAAAGGGCCACCCTCTGTGATACCTTGGTTCTCTATGCTATTCTCAACAAAATAGAAATTTCTCTTTTTCTTACTTAATGATGCTCCATATGTTTGACTGTGTCAAAAGTGACAAAAATGTTTCTCTTTCATATGAAATATTTTTAACTTGCATCTTTGAGTACTTTGTTGTTGATTTGAGCAATGAGACCACGAAAGACAAAAATTCATATCTCAAGGGTGGTGGTGTAGTAAAACAATCAAAGGGAAAAAGCACAAAGGCTACTAAGAACATGGTTCTTGAAGAAGATGAGGAAGAAAGTATTCCTCCTCCATCCACTGCAAGAACTTCTTCATCACACAAATACCTTGTGAATGGCATTGTTAAAGACGTCTTACAGTGGTTTATAAACCTCACTAAACAAATAATCAACTTGAGCCAACAGGCTAGGAAACTAGCTCTCCAAAATGAGAACTCATTTTGGAAATCTCAAAGCCGAGTGAGGTGTTGTTCAAGTATATAGACTCCTTGGATGACGTACAAGCAATGTTAGATCAAGATGAAGATATACTTGGAACCGAGGATGAGGGATCTGATGCTTAGCCCGTGTTTTCTGCTGCTGCTGATGTTTAAAACTCTATTTTTTTGAATTCTGATTTTAATTTCATCTCTTAAAAACTTTTTTTTTTCATTTTGATGAGTGTAAATGTAATTCTATTACTCTCTTTTTTTCTTATTTTGAAATTTTAAAATGCATGTTGAACTACTTTCGATGCGGGTTTCCCTCCTTAATGACAAAAGCGGAAGAAAATATTTGAGAAATGAATTGAAACAGTCCATGTATGGTTTGATGGATGCTGTTTTTGGTTGATATTAGATGAATGTTTGAGGTTGTTTCTATGATAACTGTTGCAACCCATATACTTCTCTGATTATGAATAGTCTTTATTTTGGTATAAGAAGTTTTGATTAAAGCATATTGAATTTGGGTTATACTTTCTTAAACCTTGATTGGTGTTCATACCCTGGGTCGAGATGTTCGACCCGGGATGTTCGACAGACAAAGCGACCGACCTCTTCAGGTCAGGACAACCTGACCTCTTTCTAAAGAGCTCGGTCAAAGTCCCAGGAAAGCCCAAAGAAGGGCCAAATAGAGGAACACGCCCCAAATCCTAAGGCAACCCAAGCCTACAGAGAGAAGGGCGGTTCCCTCGAAGATAAGATGACCTCACTTAAAGATAAGATAAAGATAAGATAAGATAACTAACTTATCTTATCCACAGGAGGCCACATCTCACCATTATAAATACAATGGAGCACCCAGGTATAACTCATACTCTGATTCTACTTAATACCTATTTAATACCCTTGCTAACTTAAGCATCGGAGTCCCTTGCAGGTACCCCCCACCCTCCGGGGACGAAGGATCAGCAGCACTTTCAGTCCCACAAGTCGGACACACCAGCTCCGGCCGCTATATACCTGCCGGACACGTCGGCTCCGACCAACACAGAAGATCTCGACCGAGATCGTCCTACAGTTTCAGGTAACCCTCGGAACATTGGTGCCATTGCCGGAGAACCTGGAAGTCATCCCAACACCATGGCGGATAACCATGACAATGACCACGACTCATGGTTGGAAGATAGAACGCCGCACAAGAACATGGATGCTATACTTAAAGATACCCCGGAATCCAATGGAGACAAAAATTCATCAAATCCAGGGGTGATAGAAGCACTTCAAGATCGATTAAAGCAACTTGAGAAAGAAGCCCAACATCAACGCGAAAAAGAAGAGGATCTACATCGGGAGATAAGGCGGCGCCGAGAATTAGAAGATAAGCTTATAAAACTCGAAGCTGGTCTCAAAACTAAAGCTACTCGGTCCACCCCAGAGGATAGCTCTCACAAAGATCAAGATCCATTCACCAGAGAAATTATGAAGACCAAAATTCCAAAAGATTTCAAACTTCCGGATATGACTCTGTATGACGGCACCTCGGACCCCAACCACCATCTCAGCAACTTCAGAAGTAGGATACTGACACTTCAGATGCAGTTCGCTGCAAAGCCTTTCCAACAACTCTTACCAAGACAGCCATTAGATGGTTCGACAACCTACCTCCAAAATCCATCTCGAGTTTTGACGACCTGGCCAAAAAGTTCCCTGGCCAGATTTTCCATACAAAAGGACAAAGCCAAACACGCACCCAGCCTACTAGGAATCAAGCAAGGAGATCGGGAGAGTCTTCGTAACTACATGGAAAGATTCAACAAAACATGCATGGACATACAAAGTCTACCAACAGAAGCTGCCATCATGGGCCTCATAAACGGCCTACGAGAAGGACCATTTAGCCAATCTATATCAAAGAAGTCCCCAGCTTCCCTAGACGAAGTACAAGAACGGGCACAGAAGTACATTAACATGGAGGAGAATTCTCGACTTGGGGAAGCCTCGAGGTTCGGTTCTGCCTACCGAGATAAAGATAAAGAATCTAAGAAGAAGGAAGATCGCTCCGGGGAGAAAATAAAAAATATCATAACTACACCCCTCTTAGGGTATCCTTGGTAGACGTTTACAAAGAAGTCTGCCATACGGAAAAAATACCCCCAGCTCGGCCACTCAAAGGCAAAAGGGGAGGAGGAAATTGGAACGAATACTGTGAGTATCACCGAGTCCGAGGACATTCCACCAATGAATGCTTTGACTTGAAAAATGTCATAGAGAAATTAGTAAGGGAAGGAAAACTAGATCGGTTCCTGGCCAATCGGGACGAAGAACCAAGAAAAAAAAGAAGGGATGAAGATGTCGGTCGATCTGAACGATCACCCTACACACCGGAAAGACATGTCCATGTAATACACGGCAGATTTGCTGGAGGAGGAATCTCCAAATCATCCCACAAGCGACACCTCAAAGAAGTATACCATGTCGAAGGCAAGAAAGAGGTGCCAGACATCCCAGCAATCACGTTTACCAAAGAAGATGCATCCGAAATCATCTCAGGACACGACGACCCCATGATCATCACAATTATATTGGCAAACGCCAACCTCCACCGTACATTAATTGACCAAGGAAGCTCCGCCGACATCTTATTAAAAACTGCCTTCGACAAGCTCGGTTTAGAAGAAAAAAAGCTAAGAGCTTACCCGAACAGCCTGTTCGGACTTGGGGATACCCCAGTATAGCCACTGGGATACGTATCATTACATACAACCTTCGAAAAGGGGAACCAATCCAGAACACTTAAGATAGACTATATCGTGGTTGACATAAGCTCAGCCTACAATGCCTTAATAGGTCGGACAACGTTAAATCAACTCGGAGCAATAGTTTCAACTCCACATCTATGTATGAAATATCCAACTGCAAAAGGGATAGCTACAATAAAAGTAGATCAAAAGATGGCGCGTCGCTATTATAATGAAAGTCTAAACCTCCGAGGCGAAGGAGGAGAGTTCCACACGATCGAACTCGGCAGAGATCAGAGACGAGAAGAACTCTGCCCACGACCCGAAGGAGAAATAGAAAGAGTCTAGATCGGAGATACCTCAGACAAAACAACTAATATTAGCACGATCCTGAAAGGAGACGCAAAAGAATCACTAATACGGTTTCTACGAGATAATGTTGATCTCTTCGCATGGAAAGCTGCCGACATGCCAGGCATAGATCCCGAACTAATGAGCCACAAGCTGGCAGTCTACCCGGGATCCTGGCCAGTACAACAAAGACGAAGAAAACTCGGGCCAGAACGGTCTCAGGCTGTAGAAGAACAAGTACAAGCACTACTAGAGGCAGGGTTTATAAGAGAAGTTAAATACCCACTATGGCTAACAAACGTCGTCTTGGTGAAAAAGTCAAATCGGAAATGGCGAATGTGCACCGACTACACCGACCTCAACAAAGCCTGCCCAAAAGACCCTTATCCACTCCCAAGCATCGATGCTCTAGTAGATGCCTCATCAGGATATAAGTATCTCTCGTTCATGGACGCATACTCAGGCTACAACCAGATTCCAATGCATCCACCGGATCAAGAAAAAACCTCGTTTCTCACACCAAAAGCAAATTATTGCTACATCGTAATGCCTTTCGGCCTTAAGAACGCAGGAGCCACTTATCAAAGGCTAATGAATAAAGTCTTCTTAGACCACATTGGAAAAATCATGGAGGTTTATGTGGATGACATGTTGATAAAGACACAAAGTGAAGAAACATTACTAACCGACTTGGTTCAAGTGTTCGACACCATACGGAAGCACGACATGCGACTCAACCCGGCTAAATGCACCTTCGCAGTGGAAGCAGATAAATTTTTGGGCTTTATGCTCACACAAAGAGGAATCGAGGCAAATCCAGATAAATGCCAGGCCATACTCAACATGAAAAGCCCAACCTGCGTCAAAGAGGTACAACAACTCAATGGGAGATTGGCGGCCTTGTCCAGATTCCTAGCAGGGTCAGCAATAAGATCCCTCCCCTTCTACGCTACCTTAAGGAAGGGAAAGAACTTCGAGTAGACAACGGAATGTGAACAAGCCTTCCGAGACTTTAAAGAATTCTTGGGACAGCCCCCCATCCTATCTCGACCACGAGAGGGAGAACCACTCATACTGTACCTCGCAGTAGGAAGTCGGGCAATAGCCTCAGCACTAATTAGAGAAGATGAATGGGGACAACAACCCGTCTACTTCATTAGTAAAGCACTACAGGGGTCAGAGCTGAACTACCAGAAAATAGAGAAGTTTGCCTACGCTCTGATACTCGCATCTCGATGACTTCGCCCATACTTCCAAGCACACACCATTAAAGTTCGGACCAACCAACCCATAAAAGGGATATTGCAGAAAACAGATCTAGCGGGAAGAATCCTACAGTGGGCATTCGAGTTGTCCGAGTTTGACCTCCAATACGAGGCACGGACAGCCATCAAATCACAATACCTAGCCGACTTCATCGCAGAATTCACAGACACTACGAAAATCCCCATAGAGTGGAACATATACATAGACGGTTCCTCGAATAAAGCTGGAAGCGATGCAGGTGTGATAATCGAAAGCAACCAGGGAACCCAACTTGAGCTTTCCCTGAAATTCAGATTCCCGGCCTCAAACAACCAGGTGGAATATGAAGCGTTATTAGCTGGTTTGAAGCTGGCTAGGGAAGTTGGAGCTCAGAAACTCAACATCTACAGTGACTCACAAGTCGTTACCTCACAAATAATGGAAAGTTACCAAGCCAAAGATCCTACCATGAACAAATATTTGGATAAAACCAAAGAGCAGCTCGGACAACTCGGGGAATATAGGATCTGCCACATACCCCGCGAGCAAAATGCCCGTGCTGACGCGCTCTCAAAACTAGCCAGCACCAAACCAGGGGGCAACAATAGAAGCCTCATCCAGGAAATACTGCAGAACCCATCAATATCGGAAGAAGAAAAAATCCTAGCCATAACAGGTCGGGATCAAGGATGGATGACCCCCATAATTAACTACCTCAAAACAGAAGCGCTCCCCACAGATGAAAAGGAGGCGAAGAAGTTAAAAAGGGAGGCACAGTACTACACTATCATAAACAACATCCTATACAAAAGAGGGATCTCAACACCATTGTTAAAATGCGTACCGACCTCCAATACAAAGGAAGTCTTGGAGGAAGTACACAGCGGCATTTGTGGCAATCATCTCGGAGCGCAAGCTCTCACCAAAAAGGTACTCCGGGCGGGATTCTATTGGCCAACTCTACAAAAGAAAGCTACCAAATTTGTAAAGACTTGTTCATCATGTCAGAAGCATGCCAACTTTCACATTGTCCCGCCGGAAAAGCTCATCAGCGTAACCTCACCCTGGCCATTTACAAAGTGGGGACTCGATCTTCTCGAACCCTTTCCCCAGGGATCGGGACAAGTCAAGTTCCTCATAGTAGGGGTAGACTACTTCACAAAATGGATCGAGGCAGAACCCCTAGCCAACGCCACTACTCAAAGAGGTCATAAATTCCTATATAGGAACATCATTACAAGGTTCGGGGTTCCATACTCCATCACCACGGATAATGGCACCTAATTCACAGATGCAGGCTTCAGAAAACTAGTAGCCAACTTGAACAAAAAACACCAGTTCATCTCCGTCGAACATCCCCAAGCCAATGAACAAGCCGAAGCAGCCAACAAAGTCATATTGGCCGGGCTGAAACGGAGACTACAAGAAGCAAAGGGAGCTTGGGCCGAGGAACTTTCACAAGTCCTATGGGCGTATCGAAAAACTCCACATTCCACTAGGAACGAATCACCATTTCGATTAACATACGGAGTGGAGGCAATGATTCCAATAGAAGTTGAAGAAGGGTCTCCCCGAGTAGTCCACTACAATGAACAAACCAACTCTCAACTTCAAAGAGAAGAGCTCGACCTACTTCCGGAAATCCAAGAAAGAGCTCGGATCAGAGAAGAAGCACTAAAGCGGCGAATGGCTTCCAGATATAATCAAAAGGTAGTGCCAAGAGGTTTCGCTGAGAATGATCTCATCTTAATCCGAAATGATATTGGAACAACTCGACCCAGAGAAGGAAAGCTGGCAGCCAACTGGAAAGGACCCTACCGAGTCACAGAAGTACTTGGGAAGGGCTACTATAGACTGTCCGAACTCGAGGGACGAGAACTCCCCAGATCATGGCACGCCTGTAACCTAAGAAGGTACTATAGTTAGATAAAGGTCTCATCACAAGATGTACTCTTTTTCCTGAAAATGTTTTTTAATGAGGCGTCAAGATTGAGACTTAATCCGGCTTAAGGGTATGAAAAACTCCCGCCTGTATATATTTGCACTTTCTTTAAATAAAATACATTTCAGATATTCTACAAATTCCCAAGACGCATTAATCTGAAGCATTCATCGTCCGATTATAAAGCAACGGATCGAACAGAAAGTGAAGAACAGATTCACTATACGATCTCGATAGGAATAATCGACCGACAAAGGTAAAAACGCGATTTACCTAAAGGTCGATTAAACCAGGACAGAAACCACCATCTACAAATCGGCAAAAGATGAACATAGAATAATGCAAGAAGTTATCGAAAGTGATCCCAAAAAGAACCTGACGAGGTCTTATGGATTGCTATATAATAACTTAAAAAGACTGGCCGACACTAAAAAGTCGGACCAAGTCAACCCAAGTTATCAGCAAATCTCTGGAAAGAGGTCTGGCCAACCCTATTAAAGAGGAATTGCTATAACTTAGAAGAGATCGACCTAACGAAGTCGGTCTCCTACAAAGACAAGTTGTAAAAGTAATCCCTGAAAGAGACCTAACAAAGGTCCAAGAAAGAGGATTACAAAAACAACTTAGAAGAGATCGACCTAACAAAGTCGGTCTCTGATGAGCGGATATTTTATACGCTTTTTGGGGGTAATTTCATGTAGATTCTAGTATGTTTTAATTAGTTTTTAGTAGAATATTATTAGTTTTTAGGTAAAAATTATATTTCTGGACTTTACTATGAGTTTGTGTTTTTCTGTGATTTCATGTATTTTCTGGCTGAAATTGAGAGAGCTGAGCAAAAATCTGAGTTAGGCTGAAAAAGGACTGCTGATGCTGTTGGATTCTGACCTCCCTGCACTCGAAATGGATTTTCTGGAGCTACATGAGTCCAATTGGCGCGCTCTCAACGGCGTTGGAAAGTAGACATCCAGGGCTTTCCAGTAATATATAATAGTCCATACTTTGCGCGAAGATAGATGATGTAAACTGGAGTTCAACGCTAGTATCATGCTGCTATCTGGCGTCCAGCGCCAGAAACAGGTTACAAGCTGGAGTTCAACGCCAAAAACAGGTTACAACCTGGCGTTGAACGCCCAAAACAGCCCCAGGCACGTGAGAAGCTTAAGTCTCAGCCCCAGCACACACCAAGTGGGCCCCAGAAGTGGATTTCTACACTATCTATCATAGTTTACTCATTTTATGTAAACCTAGGTTACTAGTTTACTATTTAAACAACTTTTAGAGATTAACTCTGTACCTCATGACATTTTCAGATCTGAATTACATACTTTTTGATGGCATGAGTCTTTAAACTCCATTGTTGGGGGTGAGGAGCTCTGCAGCGTCTCGATGTATTAATACAATCACCTTTGTTTTCCATTTAAACACGCTTGTTCCTATCTAAGATGTTCATTCGTGCTTAAGCATGAAGAAGGTGATGATCCGTGACACTCATCACCTTCCTCAGATCCATGAACGTGTGCCTGACAACCACCTCCGTTCTACATCAGATTGAATGAGCTTCTCTTAGATTCCTTAATCAGAATCTTCGTGGTATAAGCTAGAATTGATGGCGGCCACTCGTGAGGATCCGGAAAGTCTAAACCTTGTCTGTGGTATTCCGAGTAGGATTCAAGGATTGAATGGCTGTGACGAGCTTCAAACTCGCGATTGCTGGGCGTGATGACAAACGCAAAAGGATCAATGGATCCTATTCCAACATGATCGAGAACCAACAGCTGATTAGCCGTGCTGTGACAGAGCATCTGGACCATTTTCACTGAGAGGATGGGAGGTAGCCACTGACAATGGTGACACCCTACATACAGCTTGCCATGGAAGGAGCCTTGCGTGTGGAAAAGGATTTCAAGGAAGAGTTGAAGTTCAGAGGACAAAGCATCTCCAAAACCCCAACATATTCTTCATTAATAAAGTAACAATTACTTATTCCAAACACTTTTACTTCTTACAATTAAATCCAAATAACCTTATTGACATCCTGACTAAGATTAATAAAATAAATATAGCTTGCTTCAAACCAATAATCTCCGTGGGATCGACCCTTACTCACGTAAGGTATTACTTGGACGACCTAGTGCACTTGCTGGTTAGTGGTACGAGATCATAAGAAATTTTGATTTTGATATTGAGATTAAGATTTCGTGCACCAAGTTTTTGGCGCCGATGCCGGGGATTATTCGAGTTTGAACAACTAAAGGTTTATTTTATTTCTTAGATTAGGAATAATTTATTTTTGTTGCTATAGAGTCATTAAATTCTGATAGGATAATTTCTTTTCAAAAAAATTTTTCAAAAAAAATATTATTTTTCTTTATCAATTTTTAAATTTTTTTTCGTGAGTTTAGTGTCTTGTTCAAAGTTTGGTGTTAATTGCATATTTTATATTTTTCTTTAAATTTTCGAATTTGTGTTCTTTGTTCTTCATTGATCTTCAAGTTGTTCTTGTTTATTTTTCTTGTTTGATCTTGAGTTTTTCTTGTTTTGTGTCCTTTCTTGTTTTTCTTGTGCTTTTTCAAAACATTAACTTTCAAAAAATTATACTTTTATCCATAAAAATAATACATCTTTAAAATACGTTACATTTTTAGCTCAGTTGGTTATAGCGTTGGCTTATGTTCTTGGCAATTGGGCACCTTCTTTTTAAAATCCTTTTTCAAAAATAATTTTTCTTGATTTAATCTTGTGCCAAACTTTAAGTTTGGTGTTTTCTTGTTGATCTTTCTTTAATTTTCGAAAATTTCTCTTGGCTTTCTAAAAATTTTAAGGGTGTTCTTTCTTTTGTTCTTGGTGTTCTTGTGAATCTTCAAGGTGTTCTTGAGTCTTTCTTGTGTTTTGATCTTAAAATTTTTAAGTTTGGTGTTCCTTGGTGTTTTTCCTCCAAAATTTTCGAAAATAAAGAGCATTAGATCTAAAAATTTTAAGTCTTGTGTCTTTTGTGTGTTTTTCTCTTTCATCATAGAATTCAAAATTCAAAAAAAAATATCTTTTCTAACTAATTTTAAACTATTTTTTTCGAAATTTTTATATAAAAATTCAGATTTCAATTTCAAAATTTTTCAATTCTTATCTTTTTAAGAATTTAAAAAAAATATTTATATTTAATATATATATTTTGTTATCTTTTTCAAAAATCTCCTAACCACTTTCTCTTTTTCCTCAATTTTTTCGAAAATCTTCACAAAACATTTTCAAATTCCTTTTTATTTTATTTATTTTGTTTTTATTTTATTTTCTAAAATAAATTTTTTATAAAATAAATAATATCAACATACATATCATCTCCCTTGTTCCATCATGGAATTAAGTGGAAATGAACAGTCCAGGAGGACCCTGGGGTCATATGCTAACCCCACTACTGCTTCATATGGAGTAGTATCTGTATACCCTCCATTGGAGTTAGTAGCTTTGAGTTGAATCCTCAGCTCATTATCATGGTGCAGCAAAACTGCCAGTATTCCGGTCTTCCACATGAAGAACCTACAAAGTTTCTGGCACAATTTTTACAAATTGCTGACACAGTACATGATAAAGAAGTAGATCAGGATGTCTACAGATTATTACTGTTTCCATTTGCTGTAAAAGATCAAGCTAAGAGGTGGTTAAATAACCAACCTAAGAACAACATAAGGACATGGAAACAGCTGTCAGAAAAATTCCTGAATCACTATTTTCCTCCGAAACAGATGACACAGCTAAGGCTGAGCATCCAAGGCTTCAAACAAGGAGATAATGAGTCTCTCTATGATGCTTGGGAGAGATACAGAGAGATGCTAAGAAAATGCCCCTCTAAAATATTTTCAGAGTGGGTGCAATTAGACATCTTCTACTATGGGCTTACAGAAAGAGCTCAGATTTCTCTAGACCACTCAGCTGGTGGATCTATACATAAGAGAAAAACAATTGAAGAAGCTCAAGAGCTTATTGATGCAGTTACCAGAAATCAGCATCTGTACCTAAACAGTGAATCTTCCATGAAAGAAGAAGCTAAAACAGTAACTGTTGAACTCAGTCCTGTAGATCAGGCAAATGAATTCAATCAACAGCTGGATTTTCTAACTCAGCAGCTAGCCGAATTCAAGGAAATACTGCAAGAAACAAGAATGGCTAACAGGAATATGGAAGTACAGTTAAAGCAAACAGAAAAGCAACTATCAAAACAAATAACAGAAGAATGCCAAGCAGTTCAATTAAGAAGTGGGAAAACATTAAATACCTCACTCCAAAGCAGCAGGAAGCCAAGAAATGAACAAATGGCTACTCAAAATCCCTCTGAGGACGATCAGAGCCCAGAGAGGAATGATGCTGGCGCTGAACGCCCAGCCCATGCTCATTCCTGGCGTTCAACGCCAGAAACAAGCATGAATCCGGCGGTAAACGCCCAAAGGGAGCACAGTTCTGGCGTTCAGACGCCAATAACAAATAAGGAGGTGGCGTCTAACGCCACTCCAGCTTCCACCCCTGGCATTCAAACGCTAGTGGGGGATCAGTCACATACAAGTGCTGATAACAACCCTTCTAAAAAGGCTTCCCAACCCACTTCTACAGGCAATAAACCTGCAGTAACTAAGGTTGAGGAATACAAAGCCAAAATGCCTTATCCTCAAAAACTCCGCCAAGCGGAACAGGATAAGCAATTTGCCCGCTTTCCAGACTATCTCAGGACTCTTGAAATAAAGATTCCGTTTGCAGAAGCACTTGAGCAAATACCCTCTTATGCTAAGTTCATGAAAGAGATCTTAAGTCTTAAGAAGGATTGGAGGGAAACTGAAAAAGTTTACCTCACTGAAGAATGCAGTGCAGTCATTCTGAAAAGCTTACCTGAGAAGCTTAAGGATACCGGAAGCTTTATGATACCATGCACATTAGAGGGTAATTGCACCAAGCAAGCTCTGTGTGATCTTGGGGCAAGTATCAACCTAATACCTGCATCTATTATCACAAAGCTTGGTTTGACTGAAGAGGTCAAACCAACCTGGATATGTCTTCAACTTGCTGATGGCTCCATTAAATACCCATCAGGCGTGATTGAAGACATGATTGTCAAGGTTTGGCCATTTGCCTTTCCTACTGACTTTGTGGTGCTGGAAATGGAGGAGCACAAGAGTGCAACTCTCATTCTAGGAAGACCTTTTCTAGCAACTGGCCGAACCCTCATTGATGTCCAAAAAGGGGAAGTAACCCTGAGAGTCAATGAGGAAGTGTTCAAGTTGAATGTTGTCAAAGCCATGCAACATCCAGACACCCCAAATGACTGCATGAGTGTTGATATCATTGACTCTCTGGTAAGAGAGGTCAATATGGCTGAGAATCTCGAATCAGAGCTAGAGGACATCTTTAAAGATGTTCAGCCTGATTTGGAGGAATCAGAGAGAATAATAGAACCTCTGAAAATCCCTCAGGAAGAGGAGAAACCTCCAAAACCCGAGCTCAAACCATTACCACCATCCCTGAAATATGCATTTCTGGGAGAAGATGATACCTTTCCTATAATCATAAGCTCTACCTTAGAGCCACAGGAAGAGGAAGCACTAATTCAAGTGCTAAGGACACACAAGACAGCTCTTGGGTGGTCCATCAGTGATCTTAAGGGCATTAGCCCAGCCAGATGCATGCACAAGATCCTATTGGAGGGTGACGCCAAGCCAGTGGTCCAACCACAAAGGTGGCTGAATCCAGCCATGAAGGAAGTGGTGCAGAAGGAAGTCACTAAATTACTAGAGGCTGGGATTATTTATCCTATTTCTAACAGCCCCTGGGTAAGCCCTATCCAAGTCGTCCCTAA
The DNA here is from genome assembly GCF_014773155.1 of Arachis stenosperma. Lineage (NCBI taxonomy): Eukaryota > Viridiplantae > Streptophyta > Magnoliopsida > Fabales > Fabaceae > Arachis > Arachis stenosperma. Next base: position 108,294,104 of record NC_080381.1, on the reverse strand, counting down.
GAAGGGAGGCATGACAGTGGTTCATAATGAAAAAAATGAACTGGTTCCTACAAGAACAGTTATAGGGTGGCGTATGTGTATTGATTATAGAAGGCTCAATACAGCCACCAGAAAGGATCATTTTCCTTTACCATTCATAGACCAGATGCTAGAAAGACTAGCAGGTCATGAATACTACTGCTTCCTGGATGGATATTCAGGTTATAATCAAATTGCAGTGGATCCCCAGGATCAAGAGAAAACGGCAGTCACATGTCCATCTGGAGTATTTGCATACAGAAGGATGCCATTTGGTTTGTGCAATGCACCTGCAACCTTTCAGAGGTGCATGCTCTCAATTTTCTCTGATATGGTGGAAAAATTTCTGGAAGTCTTCATGGATGATTTTTCAGTATTTGGAGACTTATTCAGCTCCTGTCTTGACCATCTAGCACTTGTTCTAAAAAGATACCAAGAGACTAACCTGGTTTTAAACTGGGAAAAATGTCACTTTATGGTGACTGAAGGAATTGTCCTTGGGCACAAAATTTTGAACAAGGGAATAGAGGTGGATCAAGCTAAGGTAGAGGTAATTGAAAAATTACCACCACCTGCCAATGTTAAGGCAATCAGAAGCTTTCTGGGGCATGCAGGATTCTATAGGAGGTTTATAAAGGATTTTTCAAAAATCGCCAAACCTCTGAGCAACCTGCTAGCTGCTGACACGCCATTTGTCTTTGATAAGGAGTGTCTGCAGGCATTTGAGACTCTGAAAGCTAAATTGGTCACAGCACCAATCATCTCTGCACCAAACTGGACATTGCCATTTGAACTAATGTGTGATGCCAGTGACCATGCCATTGGTGCAGTGTTGGGACAAAGGCATGACAAGCTTCTGCACGTCATTTACTATGCCAGCCATGTTCTAAATGACGCACAGAAGAACTATACAACCACAGAAAAAGAGCTACTTGCAGTGGTTTACGCCATTGACAAATTCAGATCCTATTTAATACGATCAAAAGTGATTGTGTACACTGATCATGCTGCTCTCAAATATCTACTCACAAAGCAGGATTCAAAACCCAGACTTATAAGATGGGTGTTGCTTCTGCAAGAGTTTGATATAGAAATAAGAGACAGAAAAGGGACAGAGAATCAGGTAGCAGATCACCTGTCCCGAATAGAACCAGTAGAAGGGGCGTCCCTCCCTCTTACTGAGATCTCTGAAAACTTTCCGGATGAGCAACTCTTTGCCATCCAGGAAGTGCCATGGTTTGCAGACATTGCAAACTACAAGGCAATGAGATTCATACCCAAAGAGTACAGTAGGCAGCAATCAAAGAAATTGATCACAGATGCAAAGTACTATCTTTGGGATGAACCATATCTCTTCAAGAGATGTGCAGACAGAGTAATCCGTAGATGTGTGCCTAAAGAAGAAGTGCAGAAGATCCTATGGCACTGCCATGGATCACAGTATGGAGGACATTTTGGAAGTGAGCGAACAGCCACAAGAGTCCTCCAATGTGGCTTCTACTGGCCTACTCTCTATAAAGATTCCCGAGTGTTTGTACTTAATTGTGACAGTTGCCAAAGATCTGGTAATCTGCCTCACAGTTATGCCATGCCTCAACAAGGGATCTTGGAGATTGAGTTGTTTGATGTATGGGGTATTGACTTCATAGGACCTTTCCCACCATCATACTCAAACACTTATATTCTGGTGGCAGTGGATTATGTATCCAAATGGGTGGAAGCTATTGCAACACCTACTAATGACACTAAAACAGTGTTAAAATTCCTCCAGAAATACATCTTCAGCAGATTTGGTACCCCTAGAGTATTAATCAGTGATGGGGGCACTCATTTCTGCAATAAACAGCTTTACTCTGCTTTGGTTCGTTATGGAGTTAGCCACAGGGTGGCCACTCCATATCACCCACAGACTAATGGGCAAGCTAAAGCCTCAAATAGAGAACTCAAAAGAATCCTGGAACGGACTGTAATTAACCGTAGAAGGGATTGGGCAAGAAGCTTGGATGATGCTCTGTGGACATACAGAACAGCATTCAAGACCCCTATAGGGACCTCTCCATACCAGCTTGTGTATGGAAAGGCATGTCACTTGCCAGTGGAACTGGAACATAAAGCCTACTGGGCAACCAGATTCCTGAAACTTGATGCCAAGTTAGCCGGAGAAAAAAGATTGCTCCAGTTAAATGAGCTAGAGGAATTTAGACTCAATACTTTCGAGAATGCAAAAATATACAAAGAGAAAGCAAAAAGATGGCATGATAAGAAATTGTCATCCAGAGTCTTTGAGCCAGGGCAGAAAGTTCTGCTATTTAATTCTAGGCTTAAATTATTCCCCGGGAAATTGAAGTCCCGGTGGAGAGGTCCATATGTGATCACAAGCGTGTCACCATATGGATACGTAGAGCTTCAGGATAATGAATCTAACAAAAAGTTCATTGCTAATGGACAGAGAGTTAAACATTATCTTGAAAGCAATTTTGAGCAAGAATGCTCAAAACTGAGACTTAATTAAAAGCTCAGTAATAGTCCAGCTAACGACATTAAAGAAGCGCTTGCTGGGAGGCAACCCAGCCATTCACAAAATTTAATTTTATTTGTTTTTTTCTAATTAATTGATTTTTACAGGTATATGTCAAAGTATCTTCAAAAGGTAAAATAGCAATTGATTGAATTCCCAGAGTTACAGGGAAATTTGAAAGCTCACTGGCGTAAAAAAAGCCAGTAAGAAACGTTTTGGGCGTTGAACGCCCAAAAAAAGCACCCACTAGGCGTTCAACGCCAGTAAGGGTAGCCATCTGGGCGTTAAACACCAGAAAGGAGCATCTTCTGGGCGTTGAACGCCAGAAAGAAGCACCTTCTGGGCGTTTAACGCCAGATTGACAGCATCCTGGGCGTTCAGAAAAATGCCCAGTGACAAAGGACTTCCTGGCGTTCAACGCCAGAAAGAAGTAACAGCTGGGCGTTGAACGCCCAGGAGAAGCAACAATTGGGCGTTAAACGCCCAAAACATGCAGCAGTTGGGCGTTTAACGCCAGAATGGTGGGGAGGAGGTAAAATTCGTTTTTCTTCACAAATTTTCTAATTTTTATGTTTCAATTCATGATTTCTTGCATAAACATGTTTCAAAATATCATCCTTCAATTCCAAAATTTTTAATCCTAAATTCTAAAAACCCTAATTTCTAAAATCCCTTTTTCAAAAATATCAAATGTAGCTTTATACATAAACATAAATTTTTTTCAATCCAATCCAACTCTTTTTCCAATTTCTTTTCAAACTTAATTATCTTTTAAAATCTTTTTCAAATTATAAATTTCAAAATTATTTTTAAATATCATTCATATCTTTTTAAATTATATCTTTTCTTGTCATATTTATCTTTTATAAATCATATCTTTTATCTTTTATCTCTTTCTTATTTTAGAAAACCCACCCCCTCCCTTTATATCCACTTTCGGCGCCCCTCTCATCATCCACCATTCCACACTTGCTCTCCTCCTATCCCTCTTCTCTCTTTTCTTTTGCTTAAGGACAAGCAAATCTCTAAGTTTGGTGTGCTTATCCGTGATCACAAAAACATACTCACTTTGATCATGGCCCCTAAAGGAAAACGACCCAACCCAAGAGGCAAGAAAGAGAATATTCCAAAGCCACTTTGGAATCAAGGGAAGTTCTTAACTAAAGAACATTCAGACCATTACTACAAAATAATGAGTCTAAGATCATTGATCCCGGAAGTCAAGTTCGATTTGAAAGAAGATGAATATCCGGAGATCCAAGAACAAATTCGAAACAGGAACTAGAAAATCCTAGCTAATCCTGAAACGAAAGTGGGAAGGAACATGGTTCAGGAGTTCTATGCTAATCTATGGCAAACAGACAGGCAAAGAATAATTGGAGCTGCCCTCTATGACCATCAGACCTTAGTCAGAGGAAAGATTGTTCATACCCATCCTGACAAAATCAGGGAGATCTTTAAGCTTCCTCAACTGAAAGATGACCCAGACTCCTTTAATAGGAGAACGATGAGGGTAAATAAAGGCTTGGACAAGATTCTAGAGGATATATGCACCCCTGAAGCCAGGTGGACCACCAGCACAACTGGCATCCCAAATCAACTCAAAAGAGAAGATCTCAAACCAGCAGCCAGAGGCTGGCTGGATTTCATTGGGCGTTCTATATTGCCCACCAGCAACCGTTCTGAAGTTACTATTAAAAGAGCAGTGATGATTCACTGTATCATGTTGGGAAAAGAAGTAGAAGTCCATCAACTGATCTCGTGTGAACTATACAAAATAGCAAACAGGAATTCCAAGGATGCCAGATTGGCTTATCCAAGCTTAATTTCTATGCTCTGCAGAGATGCCGGAGTGAAGATGGGAATAACAGAGTATATCTCAGTTGAGAGGCCAATCACTAGAATATCAATGGACAGACAACAGCTGCAGGATGATCCAATCAAGAGGAGAGCACAGGAAGTCCTCCCAGAACTTCCTCAATTCGAATATTGGGAACATCTTGAGGCATCTATCTCTAAATTGCAAGAAGCTATGAACCAAATAAAGGAAGAACAGAACAATCAAAGTAGCATACTTTGCAAACTGCTTAAGGAACAAGAAGAGCAAGGCGTGATTTAAGGGAGCTGAAGCGCCAGAAATTAATCCTTGAAGGACCAAGCACCCCACAGATCAGAGGAACATCTACTTCTCAAAACACAGGTTGTTGAGTTCTAATTTTATCTTTAACTCTGTGATAGTGTTATTATAGAAATTTACCTTAGGAGATATATATAGTAGTAGTAGTAGTAATTAGTATATCTATTCTGGTTTTATTTCCAATTAAGTTATAATTTATTTTTCTCATCATCATCAGACATGAATAAAATAGTAGATAATTAGAATAAAGAAGTAATTTATTTTTTCGAGTTCTTAATAATAAAAATTATAATTAACTATATGTGGTGGCAATACTTTTTGTTCTCTGAATGAATGCTTGAACAGTGCATAATTTTTATCTTGAATTTTATGAATATTGGCTCCTGAAAGAATGAGGAACACGAAAAATATTATTGATGATCTGAAAAATCATGAATTTGATTCTTGAAGCAAGAAAAAGCAGTGAAAAAAAAAATTTACAAGAAATCATTAGGAATAAAAGCCAACAGCCCTCAAAACCAAAAGGCAAGGGTGAAAAGGATCCAAGGCTTTGAGCATCAGTGGATAGGAGGGCCCAAGGAAATAGTTCCAGCCCTAAGCGGCTAAATCAAGCTGTCCCTAACCATATGCTTGTGGCATGCAGGTCCAAGTGAAAAACTTGAGACTGAGTGGTTAAAGTCGTGATCCAAAGCAAAAAGAGTGTGCTTAAGAGCTCTGGACACCTCTAACTAGGGACTTTAGCAAAGCTGAGTCACAATCTGAAAAAGGTTCACCCAGTCATGTGTCTGTGGCATCTATGTATCCGGTGGTAATACTGGAAAATAAAGTGCTTAGGACCACGGCCAAGACTCATAAAGTAACTGTGTTCAAGAATCAACATACTACACTAGGAGAATCAATAATACTATCTGAATTCTGAGTTCCTATGGATGCCAATCATTCTTAATTTCAAAGAATAAAGGGAGATGCCAAAACTGTTCAGAAACAAAAAGCTACAAGCCCCGCTCATCTAATAAGAATCTGAGCTCCACTTAAAAACTCTGAAATATTATTACTTCTTAATTTCTTTTCATTCTATTTTATTTATCTAGTTGCTTGAGGAGAAGCAACAGTTTAAGTTTGGTGTTGTGATGAGCGGATATTTTATACGCTTTTTGGGGGTAATTTCATGTAGATTCTAGTATGTTTTAATTAGTTTTTAGTAGAATATTATTAGTTTTTAGGCAAAAATCATATTTCTGGACTTTACTATGAGTTTTTGTGTTTTTCTGTGATTTTAGGTATTTTCTGGCTGAAATTGAGGGAGCTGAGCAAAAATCTGAGTTAGGCTGAAAAAGGACTGCTGATGCTGTTGGATTCTGACCTCCCTGCACTCGAAATGGATTTTCTGGAGCTACATGAGTCCAATTGGCACGCTCTTAACGGCGTTGAAAAGTAGACATCCAGGGCTTTCCAGCAATATATAATAATCCATACTTTGCACGAAGATAGACGACGTAAACTGGCGTTCAACGCCAGTATCATGCTGCTGTCTGGCGTCCAGCGCCAGAAACAGGTTACAAGCTGGAGTTCAACGCCAGAAACAGGTTACAACCTGGCGTTGAACGCCCAAAACAGCCCCAGGCACGTGAGAAGCTTAAGTCTCAGCCCCAGCACACACCAAGTGCGCCCCAGAAGTGGATTTCTGCACTATCTATCATAGTTTACTCATTTTCTGTAAACCTAGGTTACTAGTTTACTATTTAAACAACTTTTAGAGATTAACTCTGTACCTCATGACATTTTCAGATCTGAATTACATACTTTTTGACGGCATGAGTCTCTAAACTCCATTGTTGGGGGTGAGGAGCTCTGCAGCGTCTCGATGTATTAATACAATCACCTCTGTTTTCCATTTAAACACGCTTGTTCCTATCTAAGATGTTCATTTGCGCTTAAGCATGATGAAGGTGATGATCCGTGACACTCATCACCTTCCTCAGATCCATGAACGTGTGCCTGACAACCACCTCCGTTCTACATCAGATTGAATGAGCTTCTCTTAGATTCCTTAATCAGAATCTTCGTGGTATAAGCTAGAATTGATGGCGGCCACTCGTGAGGATCCGGAAAGTCTAAACATTGTCTGTGGTATTCCGAGTAGGATTCAAGGATTGAATGGCTGTGACGAGCTTCAAACTCGCGATTGCTGGGCGTGATGACAAACGGAAAAGGATCAATGGATCCTATTCCAACATGATCGAGAACCAACAGCTGATTAGCCGTGTTGTGACAGAGCATCTGGACCATTTTCACTGAGAGGATGGGAGGTAGCCACTGACAATGGTGACACCCTACATACAACTTGCCATGGAAGGAGCCTTGCGTGTGGAAAAGGATTTCAAGGAAGAGTTGAAGTTCAGAGGACAAAGCATCTCCAAAACCCCAACATATTCTTCATTAATAAAGTAACAATTACTTATTCCAAACACTTTTACTTCTTAGAATTAAATCCAAATAACCTTATTAACATCCTGACTAAGATTAATAAAATAAATATAGCTTGCTTCAAACCAATAATCTCCGTGGGATCGACCCTTACTCACGTAAGGTATCACTTGGACGACCCAGTGCACTTGCTGGTTAGTGGTACGAGATCATAAAAAATTTTGATTTTGATATTGAGATTAAGATTTCGTGCACCAGTCTCCTACAAAACAAGTTGTAAAAGTAATCCCTGAAAGAGACCTAACAAAGATCCAAGAAAGAGGATTACAAAAACAACTTAGAAGAGATCGACCTAACGAAGTCGGTCTCCTACAAAACAAGTTGTAAAAGTAATCCGTGAAAGAGACTTAACAAAGGTCCAAGAAAGAGGATTACAAAAACAACTTAGAAGAGATCGGCCTAACAAAATCGGTCTCCTACAAAGACAAGTTGTAAAAGTACTCCCTGAAAGAGACCTAACAAAGGTCCATGAAAGAGGATTACAAAAACAACTTAGAAGAGATCGACCTAACGAAGTCGGTCTCCTACAAAATAAGTTGTAAAAGTAATCCCTAAAAGAGACCTAACAAAGGTCCAAGAAAGAGGATTACAAAAACAATTTAGAAGAGATCGACCTAATGAAATCGGTCTCCTACAAAGACAAGTTGTAAAAGTAATCCCTGAAAGAGACCTAACAAAGGTCTAAGAAAGAGGATTACAAAAACAACTTAGAAGAGATCGACCTAACGAAGTCGGTTTCCTACAAAACAAGTTGTAAAAGTAATCCCTGAAAGAGACCTAGTAAAGGTCCAAGAAAGAGGATTACAAAAACAACTTGGAAAAGATCGACCTAACGAAGTCGGTCTCCTACAAAGATAAGTTATAAAAGTAATCCCTTAAAGAGACCTGACAAAGGTCCGGGAAAGAGGATTACAAAAATAACTTAGAAGAGATCGACCTAACGAAATCGGTCTCCTACAAAGACAAGTTGTAAAAGTAATCCCTGAAAGAGACTTAACAAAGGTCCAAGAAAGAGGATTACAAAAACAACTTAGAAGAGATCGACCTAACGAAGTCGGTCTCCTACAAAACAAGTTGTAAAAGTAATCCCTGAAAGAGACCTAACAAAGGTCCAAGAAAGAGGATTACAAAAACAACTTAGAAGAGATCGACCTAACGAAGTCAGTCTCCTACAAAACAAGTTGTAAAAGTAATCCCTGAAAGAGACCTAGTAAAGGTCCAAGAAAGAGGATTACAAAAACAACTAGGAAAAGATCGACCTAACGAAGTCGGTCTCCTACAAAGATAAGTTATAAAAGTAATCCCTTAAAGAGACCTGACAAAGGTCCGGGAAAGAGGATTACAAAAATAACTTAGAAGGGGACCAACATAAAGAAATCGGTTATAAGGCGCTAAAAATACAAACAAAAAGCGAGGAAACCGAGAAACAAGTTGGACCCCCCACAGTCACGACCTCAAAAGGATCCAAGCTACAAACAAAAAGTTTGAAAGCAATCTAAAGAGGCCAAGCAGCAAGACTCCAACGGATACCCTGTTAAAGCACAATGAAAGCAGAGTATGATAAAGCTTCAAGAGGCCACCAAAATCAACCTCAGAGAAACCATTTTGTCTTCAAAATAAAGTTGCTAAAAATAGCAACTGGAGTATCAACAGTCAATAAAACATCATTCACAAAAAAGAGTTCAAAGCCCACAAACCGGGCTATTTACACAAATATTTAAAGGAGATCAACCAAGATCTGGAGCCTTCCCGGCAGCATCAGTACGGGGAGAAGGAGGGCAAGTCTGAATAGGTACAGCATCTACAGTTCCATCATCCCAGTTTAGAATCTGGCAATCCGGATCGGACGTAACGGGAGGAACTGAGGAGGTCAACACTTTAAGAGAAGGCACTGGGGGAGGGTCAGCATCATCATCATCCTGGTCATCAGGGACAATTTTACCATCCCTCACAATATTGTCCAGGCTGACAAGAGTCAAGTCGGCATTAGGAGCAACAATTCGGAACTGCTCCATCAGGTTCTCGGAGGCGGCAGTTACGCTGCCCACAAGATGACCCTGAAGATCGGCATAATTAACCCGAGCAGTTTCCAAATCATCCCAGAGATGCATCAATTCCCTATAAGCTGAGACATAGCTATCCTTATGCTTCAGTGCCATGTCCTCGGCCAACTTCAAAGAAGCAGCCAAGGCAATAGAGCTGGCCTTCTCACCCTCCAGCTCCTTCTCTACTTTTGCCAACTTCACCTCCAACTCGTCCTTCAGACCCTTGATCCGATCAAATTCTGACTTGGCCTCCTCCATGAAGGATTTTGTGGCATGAATCGGGATCCCCTGAATTGTTCGGAAAATAGCCGCACCCATATGAGCCATTTTCACACTACTTTTGGTGATAAAATCCAGATGCTGAAGAAGAGACATGTCGTCCATAGAAAGCCCACCATAAGGGGCAATTTGATGGTCAACAAACTCAATAGCATCAAAATCCGGGGCATCCAGGTTAAAGGGCTCAGATATTTTTTGCTTTTTTAAGGGAGGGACACCAGAAGCAACCACAGAAGTCTGAGGAGGATCGACCTGATGAAACCGAGGAGTAGGAATTACTTTCCTCGGCCCGAGAAAACTCGGCACAGGAGGCTTCACTGGGACCTGAGAAGATCCCTCGTCGGCCACTTTGGCCGAGATGTTCAGAGCAGCAGTTGCCTTCTTTGCCCTTTTAAAGGCCTTCATGGAGTCGTTGTTCTTTGACATCTCTACAAATACAGAATTAGCCACAGCAAAGAGTTACGGCCACAAACAAGAGGAAGAAAAAATTAAGAAACAAGTATAAGAGACAAGTCAGACAAGTACCCAAAACAGTCCGAACCATGGACGGGTCATTCAAAAACTTTTTTGTATCAAGATCGGGTGGTTTCCCCCACAGATTTTCAAGAACAACAATAAAGGCACGCTCAACATCATCAAGCATCTCCCAGGTATAGCGAGACACTCTCACATCCCTCTGCCACTCTAGAGGGAAAGAAGGCTCATCATTTTCATCAAGAAAAAAGGGGCGGGCCCCCTCGACAGCACGAACCTTAAAGAAGTAATTCTTGAAGTCCTTAAAGGACTCATCATACATAGCAAAAACTTTGTGGCCCTGGGCGGACCTGAAGGAAACCCAGGAAGCTTTCTTTTTTGAAGAACCGCCAGGCTTGGCGGAAACAAACAAATAAAGAAAAAGAGTATGGGAAGGTGTTACATCTAATTCATGGCAGAGAAGTTGAAAAATTTTAATAAAACCCCAGGAATTAAGGTGAAGCTAGGATGGGGCAATATTACACGACCACAACAGGTCGGTCTCGAAAGCAGTAAAAGGAAAAGTAACGTTCAACTGGCTGAAGAAGTATTCATAGGCATAGAAGAAGGGACGCTCCCTCTCAATAGAAGTCGAAAAACAAACTCTCTCATCAGAATCAGGAGCAACAAGCTCGTAATCCTCCTCACGGGCATTGTTATCGCAAATCCTATGGCGCTTCCTCAGCTCTGTGCAAAACTCAGCATCCACAACAGAAACACACAACAAAACAAGGGAGTCCAGCCAATCGGACATTCCCTCGGGAACTCTGGAAGACGTCTCTACAATGTTATTGCGAGAAGACATGAGGCCAACTAACCCTACAAGTAAGAAAAGAAGATGGGGTTACCACAAACATCTCGGACAAAGGGAGAAAACAACTCGGTCAATACTTTTCAGGCGATGGAACAAAGAAAAGGAAAACCCCAAGACTCAAACCAAAGTCCTGGGATATCCTTTGGAGGCAGTAACAAAGCAAGGTTTCCAGAAATCAACCTACAAGCTTACATCCCAGCATGTCTCAAAAAGAAATTCAAAAAACAGCAAACACCTTTCTTCAAAGAAAAACACAAAAAATCATTACAAATCTACCAAGCAAAAAGCATTCCCAAACATCAAGCACGCCAAGCAGAGACCATTAAAGATGGAACCTTTTTCAAGATCAGACAAAAAGCAATCTCCAAAAGCGAGGAACAGATGCAGATTTTCTATCGGTATCAGACAGGAAACAACCAGAAGCAACAATAAAACCCTAGAAAGCCTCGACAGAAATGTCAAGAAAATCCATAAGAGAAATATAGGAAAAACATGTTACAGCGACAAGCAAATACAAGACCACGAAAAGGTTCAAACTTTCAAACATGCAAAATCAAAACTTCACCAAAAAACTGAAGACGAAGCTACGAAAGAAGCAAGAAAGCTAGTACCAACCTGGAAAGAGCAGCGAGCTTCAAAGAAACTGAAGATGGAAGACAAAATCTGGGAATGCCTTCTCACAAGCAAAAGAAAGAACGCGAACAAGAGCAATGTCGCAGGGAGAAACGCAAAACTCCAGGCTCCAAAAATGCCAAACGACGCCGCAACGCAAAGAAAGCAGAAGCGCAAACAAAAACAGAGAGCGGAGAGAGCGGAGAAAAGAAGTTACGAAAAGGATAAAAGGAGAGAAACCGTTTCTGGGTTTTCAAAATCGAAATAAAGAGCCAAAAGGGAAACGGGGCAATTAATGCTAAAATTAAAAAAGGCATTAAACCCTCGCACGTTCCCAAAGCACCGATATAAAAGCGCGCGCTTTTTAGAGGAAACATTCTACATTCAAAAGCTGCTACAAAGGAATCGACAAAATGCTTGAGTTCGGCTTCACCAAAGAAGGACCGAAGTCAAGGACTCGACCTCAAAAAAGAAGACCGAGCTCAAGCAGGGGCACTGTTCATACCCTGGGTCGAGATGTCCGACCCGGGATGTTCGACAGACAAAGCGACCGACCTCTTCAGGTCAGGACAACCCGACCTCTTTCTAAAGAGCTCGGTCAAAGTCCCAGGAAAGCCCAAAGAAGGGCCCAAATAGAGGAACACGCCCCAAATCCTAATGCAGCCCAAGCCTACAGAGAGAAGGGTGGTTCCCTCGAAGATAAGATGACCTCACTTAAAGATAAGATAAAAATAAGATAAGATAACTAACTTATCTTATCCACAGGAGGCCACATCTCACCATTATAAATATATTGGAGCACCCAGGTATAACTCATACTCTGATTCTACTCAATACCTATTTAATACCCTTGCTAACTTAAGCATCGGAGTCCCTTGCAGGTACCCCCCACCCTCTGGGACGAAGGATCAGCAGCACTTTCAGTCCCACAAGTCGAACACACCAGCTCCAGCCGCTATACACCTGCCGGACACGTCGGCTCCGACCAACATAGAAGATCTCGACCGAGATCGACCTACAGTTTCAGGTAACCCTCGGAACAATTGGAAATTGAGCTTTTGAAAGTTTGGATAAAATCTAAATTGGTACCTAAATTTTTTTTTGTTTTTGGAAAATTAGCTCTAATTTATGTTTGACTCAAGGCTGGTTGTTGATATCTTGTGATAAAAAGCCTTGAAAACTTTAATCAAACAGGTTCACCAAGATATTTAAATTTTTTGCAAAATTCTTGGATGTTTGGAATTGTTTCTATTAATTTCAGGTTGATAAAAGCAAACATTCAGGGGGAGCTTGGTGATTAAAAGGAAGGGGGAGACTTAAACCAAAAGAAAAAACAACAAAAGAAATTTTCTAAAACTCCTATCATTTCTTTTCAATTCAATTTTATAATGTTTGTTGTCAAGGGGGAGATTGTTGAGTTTAATGAACTAAAATATCATTAAGATGATAACTAAACATTGTTAGATTATTATCGAATTGGTTGTGTGATTTGTTGTGTTTAGTGTGCCCGAAATTAACTTAATTGACATAGGCCTAGGAAGAAATAAAATAAGCTCAAACAAGCATCTCTCTCTCTCTCACACACACACACACACACAATTATGGCCAAAAGACTTACTTGCTTCCATTACAAACCTTCCTATCAGAAACAAAAGCAAAAGTATAGCCAAAAGAAGGGAAAAAATCTAGCCCAAGAACAAAGCCTAAATGGTGGTCCATATCCAAATCCAACTTCTCAACTTAGTTGTTAACTAGGAATTTCAATTTCATTTTAATTGAACTAAACCACACCACCGAAACCATATTCTCTCTTCTCTCTCTTCTTTCTTTTCCTACACCCACGTGATATCTCAGAAGAAAAGAAAAAAAATGGGAAACTCTGAGCTTAGGCAAATTGTAGAACAAAAAGCAATATTTCCAATTTCAAGCAAAAGAAGAGAAGGTCAAAGAAGGCGAGGGCAAAAGGTAAGATCACATCCAAGGACAAATCACAAAAAGGAGTTTTCACATTTGTGCTTCATTGAAACTCGGTGAAGAAATCTTCTCCTTGCATGCATAGAAGTGAAAAGTCAAAAATGTTGAAAATGATAAAGCTCTGTTGTGAATCAATGCTCGAAAATCAAACTTGGAGCCAAAGAAAGAAAGCACGGTCTAGATTCAAAAGGCAGGATGAAAAAGGTTGAAAGAGAAGATTGAAGGTATGGTTGCATGTTTGATTCGGTCACTGCTTCTACCATCTCTCTCCTCTGTCACGCTGCTTCTACTACTAATTTTTTGAGAAGAAGTCAAACAAGGTGCTGAAGCAAGTTTCAAGCCTAGGAAGCTTCACTCCTCTATTAAAGGGGTGAACGACCAAGGATTAGAGCAAGGAGTGAGAGCACAACGTTTGGGTTCCTATAGCTTACAGAGCTATGGCCATTCTTCTCCTTCATGATTCTCATTGAATATCTTTTTCTCAGTTTAGTTTTTCTGTGTTTCAATGGTAAAAAGCAAAATGGTGATATTTGTAACAAAAAACCATTGAGTGGAAAAAGGCAAGGAGTTAGATTTGGAGAAAAAGCTATAGTTATTTCAAAAAAATTTTGTAAGTCATTCTGTTTTGTTGTCATGATTTTGAGAGAATTTCCTTACAAGTTGGGTTAGCACTTTGCTGTTGAGAAGCTAAGGTGAGTTCTTAGTAAAGTCTGGTTTGGATTAGAAACTATATTTGTCCTAGATAGGATTGGTTAGAATCCTAGGGAGAATTGGTATATGTAATTCTGTTGAAAGATAGTGAAATTTCGTCACTGTTGTTATTGAGACTGGATGTAGGCTACATTGCACTGAGTAGTTGAATTAGGATACATCTGTGTGTAATTTTCCTTTCTCTTCTATATTTCTGGTTCTACATTAAAGGAGACAAAACAGAAGTATCTCCTGATTCTACTATTAGCAACACTTCGGCCAAACATACTTTGCAAGTTACTCTGTTTTGACTCCTACTGCGTCAAGAGACAAAACCACAGGCTCTCCTGTTTTCTGATCCTTATATATCAACTAAACTCAAGATAGAAAAAAAAGGAGGTCAAGATTCAACCACCCTTCTCTTAGCCACACTGATAACCATCAGAGACTATTTGATTGGATTTTATTTATTTGACTTTTTATTTTATTTATAACTAGATATTTCATAAAATTATTATTTAGTTTTTATTATTTAGAATTTGCTACTAATTATGTAAAAAATAAATTAAAAAAATTAAAAAATAATTTGACTACTAATTGTATTTAAAAAAATTTTTAAAAAATCCAAAAAATTGAAGTTATCGTCGGCTTTACTAGAAAAAAAAATCTGATGGTAATTAGGCAGGAAACAAAATAGTGTGGCGCCAATATTACTGGTGAAAATTTTTCGCCAGTAATCAAATAGTTTTCATGCAAAGAATTTTTCCTAGAATCCGCTAGTAATTACCGTCAGATTGAAAAATCCGACGGTAATAGATTATCGGCGAGGGTTATACCGTCGGATTGTGTCCGGCGATAAATCTGTCATTAATTTACTAGTGGATCATTTTCGTTATTCCACCTGTAAATCTAACGGTACTCAACATTTTTCTTGTAGTTAAACATAGTTAAAAAAATGAGAAGAAGAAAAATAGAAAAAAAAAGATTCAATTAAAAAAAAATATATGTAAAAGAGAAATAAATGAGATAATAATCTAAAAGTATATTTGTCTCTTTAATTAAAAAATTAATCATTTTTAAAAATATTTTATTAATTAATTTTTTATTAACTTTAATAAGAATAAATTTTTTTTAATAATTAAATCTTCCTAAAATTTTTAAGAGTAATTTTCTCTTATGATAATTTAGTTTTATAAAGTTAAAACTATTATTTTGAGGAAATTTAACCAAATCATCCATATCCTTCTAGGAATTTAAAGTAAATGTACTACTTTGGTATATGATGAAAAACTATCTTACACTAGAGTCAACGATAGTTAAAATAAAACTTGATATAGTTAACATTTTTATTCATTATTATTATATTGAAAACTATGAAAAACAATTGAGTAATTGACAGTAACATGTGTGACATCGTTTTTGTACCATACAAAATTTAAAGATTTACTCACTCAATATGAATTGTACGATCTGCCCCTGAAAATTCCCCATGATCCAACAGTGGGACCCACAGTGACAAAAACGAAGATATTCTTCATATTGCAACTAGTTCTTTGTCTCCTAGGGAGGAAATTCATACAATTGTTAAACAGGTAAATATCAAATTAATACTTCAAACATTTTGGTACTGAAAAAATAGTATTTCGCTTTTGTTATTGATAAATTTTTAAATTTAAGTTTGTTGGAGCACATTTCCAATAAAAACAATACTAAAGTGATTATCATATTTTGATTATATGGCAACTTTGTCAATGTATATACCTAGGTAGAATTTTTAATTAATTAACCCAATTCAACCTACAAAATCTCCTTTCCAACGCACTCTCGTTCTCTCACTTTGAAATAGGCCAAAATGGTGCCTCAACCGTCTTACTCACGCTATTATGGATATTGCATAGTCACCGTCTCGTCACTAGGTTCTCTGCGTTCGTCAGCTCTTGTGTCGTTTGTCACTTCTGTCTGTATTGCGTCGTTTCTGCACTTTTACTGTTGTCTCCTCAGCGTCACCTCGTCGGTCTGTGCTTCGCGGTGGCTTGCTTTTCTCCCTGCGGTTAAGCATAAGAATAGGCACACACAGTGTAACACCTTAATTACCCTAAGCCTTACCTCATGCCATAAAGCAAAGGTTAATCAAAGGTTACGACAAATCTATGACTTATATATATATATATATATATATATATATATATATATATATATATATATATATATATATATATATATATATATATATATATAAAGGAGTAATAATTCTAGAAGCCCGATGAAGAAAATAAGCTCAAATACAGAATTACAAAGCGTGAATATTCACATGAAGCTACAAGCGTAAAAGACAAGATCCACTATGTGAGATAGCAAGATATATGTAGTTATATAAGAGTATAATAATCATAAGATACTAGTCTAAGCTTGCGGAGTTTAGGCCAACTAATTAAATACAGACATACAGAGTTTTAAAAGTAAAACAGCTTATACAGTATCTCTCTCTCAAAGTAAGCCTCTAAGGCAAAATAAATACAAAAGTGAGAGTACTAATAAAAATAAATCAAAGAACTCCAAAAACATGATAAAGATCCTCCGCTCTGTCACCATCAAGCAACTCACCGAGGTGGGTCGTGACCTACATCTGAAAAACAATAACAGAATATGGTATGAGAACTAAAAGTTCTTAGTATGGTAACAGTGTCCAATAATGTAAGATATAAGGTTCTGGGACCTCGAAGGCAATCCTAGAACTTCACATCGATACAGAATATCCAAGCCTTACCAAAATAAATAACTTAAACAAAAAAAACTGTAAACAAGGTTATCTAAACTTAGGGAATTTCTAACTAATACTAATCACACCGCTGTATCCCACAGCTTTCGCCAACCTAACCTCTGTGTGTTCCCATCGCCACTGCCTACCTAACCTATTCAGCACCAGACAATCACAAATAATGCAAGTAAGTAAAACACAGGTAGTAATCATATATAACAAGTAATTCAAGAAGCAAGTAGGCATATTACACAATTAGGCAAACTCAAGTAATCAAAGCAAACAAGCACATAAGAGATGCATATGATGAATGCCTGTCCTATTTGCTTGTGATGTCATTTGTCAGTCTATAAATGCCAATCCGACACATCCTTTCAGATGTAGCTTTTCTGCCACCCCCACGGATATAGTGCCGAGCACACTCGCATGCGCAACCCAAGGATATAGTGCCTGGCACACTCTTGCAGCAGAAAAGATTATCAATCATAATTCAATCCCAAGGACAGAATACCCTGCACACTATCATACTTAACCCAAGGATATAGTACCTGGCACACTCTCAACATTCAACAAGATCATCATTCCTCTTTGAATTACCACCACACTTAACCCAAGGATATAGTTCCTGGCACGCTCTCAACATTCATCAAGGTCATCATTCCTTTTTGAGTCCTCAACTCATCACAACCATCATCAATTCATAATTTCCATTCCGAACTCATTAGTTCATTAGTTTCTCAGTTCGTTGTCAAAAATCACCAAGTTCACTACTATTCCTTCTCTCTCATCCAAACTCATCCTCAATACACCAGAAACCTAAACCTCCGTTCTCTAACTTTTCAAGGTAATACCCAGATAATTCCACCCAAGACCTTCTTTATGTTTAACATTCAAAAACAAGCCTAAAAGTCTTAAATAGGTGTCACAGAAGTTTACAAGCTTGTTGGGAAGGTGAAACCGTTAGAAACAACGATTTTGTTGAAAAACAAGGCATGTGCGTACGCCCAGGGGTATGCGCGCGCATGCCCAGGACAGTTTTCAAATGTGTGCGTATGCACAGGTAGTAAAATTTTCAACTCTGTTCATCTGCACAAGACGTGCGAACGCCCTCAACAGAGTGCACCTTCCAACGTGTGCCTGTGCACAGGGCTGTGCGTGCGCACAGATTGCCAAACTTCATTGGTTGTGTGCGCGCACAGGTCGTGCTAGCGCTCTCAGCAGCAAGCCTTCCCCTGTGTGTGCATACGCACAAGGCTGTGTGTGCGCACAGGTTCAAAAACTCACAGGGGTGCGCGCGCGCACACAAACCAGAAATCACAAATTCTGCAGCATGCACAAAATTCAGATTTTGACACCAAATTTTGAATGATCATTGATGAATCCATATTTTACGATATATTTTGGTTTGATTTGAGTGGATTCCATCACATAAACCCACATTTATTCACCTAAATAGCATGCTTTTGAGATTTCTTCCTAAATTGTGCTTGAAAGTGAAAAACATGTTCTTTTGTGCTTAATTTAGTCAATTTTATTCACTTTAATCCCATTTGGTGCCTTGATGTATTTGTTAAGTGATTTTCAGATTTCCAAGGTAAGTATGGGTTGAAGAAGTGAGGAAAAGAGCATGCAAAAGGGAAGAATTCAAGAAATGAAGGATTTGGAAAGCTGCCAGCCCTGACCTCTCTGTACTAAATTGGTCATAACTTCAGCTACAGAGGTCCAAATGAGGCGGTTCTAGCGGCATTGAAAAGCTAATGTTCGGGGCTTCAAAATGATATGTAATTTGCTAGAGTGGACATAAGTCTAAGTGTGCGTACACACAGGTAATTTGTTTTGTTTGCTTTTAATTTTTCTTTTGATAATTATATTAGTTTTTCTTTTGTTGCTTGTTAATTAAATAAATTGCAAGTGTTTGCTTGATATTTGTTGGGGTGCTTCTTACTTGAATTTTGATTTAATGAATATGTGCACTATGTATCAAGTCTTTGTTGATTACCTAGATGAATTGCAAGTTTAATGCATGTGTTGTAGCTACCATATGTGTTAGACTATATCCTTGTTTGGCATCTTAATCGTGAATTGTGCACATTTACCTTAGTGAATTGAGTTGAACTATTTAGTCATCATGGGTTTTAAGTGAATATAATCACATAATAAGGTATTTGTTCCTTGTTAATGCTTTGCATTTTTTTAGTCGACTTGGCTTGATTCTTATCAAGACTTGTCACTTTTTGTAACAAGCACATTATACATGTGATTATTTCATTACTCCTAAGGATGAATAAGTAGTTTGCTTTTCATCATTGAATTGGTTATTGTTAATTGTGCCATTTTCTATTAATTTTGCGCTTTCACTTGCACAATTTCAATATCCAATATCTCAAATACTCAATTCATTTTTGTGGTTACCTAGGGTTGCTTGTGCCTTAAGATTTGCTTATTCTTTACTTGCAACCTAGGCTACTTGATTGAGGAACATGCTTTCCTTTGCTTCTGTGGTTATCATTTTACCCGACCAATGTGTCATGTTCTAAATTGTGCGCGCATTTAGAATACACACATTGTCTTATATCATACCACACTACTATGACCTTTTCCTCAATTCTCGTTTTCTACAGCAACCCGGAGCCCCCAGTATCCACCAGCTGAAGGTGGAGTCTCCTAGAGCATCTCTTCACCTCCGGATTGAGTGCATGCACGAAGGACCATGCAACGTTTAAGTGTGAGGGAGGATCCGCAACTTTTGGGGCGTAACTCTCTCTTTCTCTCAACACTTTGCATTATTTTCTAGTTTTAATAGTTATATTTTGTGAATATTTGTTAGTACTTTATTGCATCATGTTTTTCTTGGTTTATAATGAGCGGATAATTTATACGCTTTTTGGCATTGTTTTTAGGTAGTTTTTAGTAGGATCTAGCTACTTTTAGGGATGTTTTCATTAGTTTTTATGCTAAATTCACATTTCTGGACTTTACTATGAGTTTGTGTGTTTTTCTGGGATTTCAGATATTTTCTGGCTGAAATTGAGGGACCTGAGCAAAAATCTAATTCAGGCTGACAAAGGACTGCTGATGTTGTTGGATTCTAACCTCCCTGCACTCGAAATAGATTTTCTGGAGCTACAGAACCCCAAATGGCACGCTCTCAACAACGTTGGAAAGTAGACATCCAGAGCTTTCCAGCAATATATAATAGTCCATATTTTATTCGAGATTTGATGACGCAAACTGGCGCTCAACGCCTGTTCCATGCTGCATTCTGGAGTCAAACGCCAGAAACACGTCACGAACCAGAGTTGAACGCCAAAAACACGTTACAACTTGGCGTTCAACTCCAAAAGAAGCCTCTACATATGTAAAGCTCAAGCTCAGCCCAAGCACATACTAAGTGGGCCCCGGAAGTAGATTTCTGCATCAATTATTTACTTCTGTAAACCCTAGTAGCTAGTCTAGTATAAATAGGACATTTTACGACATCTTGGTTTTCGTTTTGGGGGCTGGCCATTCAGCCATGCCTGGACCACTATCACTTATGTATTTTCAATAGTGGAGTTTCTACACACCATAGATTAAGGGTGTGAAGCTCTGCTGTACCTCGAGTTTTAATGCAATTACTCTATTTTCTATTCAATTCAGTTTATTCCTGTTCTAAGATATTCGTTGCACTTCACCATGATGAATGTGATGATCCGTGACACTCATCATCATTCTCACCTCTGGACGCGTGACTGACAACCACTTTTGTTCTACCTTAGACCGAGCGCATATCTCTTGGATTCCTTAATCAGAATCTTCGTGGTATAAGCTAGAATTGATGGCGGCATTTATGAGAATCCGGAAAGTCTAAACCTTGTCTGTGGTATTCCGAGTAGGATTCAGGAATTGAATGACTGTGACGAGCTTCAAACTCGCGATTATTGGGCGTGATGACAAGCGCAAAAGAATCAATAGATTCTATTCCGATATGATCGAGAACCGACAGATGATTAGCCGTGCTGTGACAGAGCATTTGGACCATTTTCACTGAGAAGATGGGATGTAGCCATTGACAACGATGATGCTCTACATACAGCTTGCCATGGAAAGGAGTAAGAAGGATTGAAGGAAGGGAGTAGGAAAGCAGAGATCCAACAGGGACAAAGCATCTCCATACACTTATCTGAAATTCTCACCAATGATTTACATAAGTATTTCTATCTTTATTTTCTGTTTATTTATTATTACTATTCGAAAATTCCATAACCATTTATTATCCGCCTAACTGAGATTTACAAGATGACCATAGCTTGCTTCATACCAACAATCTCCGTGGGATCGACCCTTACTCACGTAAGTTTTATTACTTGGACGACCCAGTGCACTTGCTGGTTAGTTGTGTGAAGTTGTGAAGAAAGTGCTGAGTTATAAACGTGCATACCAAGTTGAGCGCCATTGTTAAAGATCACAATTTCGTGCACCAAGTTTTTGGCGCCGTTGCCGGGGATTGTTCGAGTTTGGACAACTGACGATTCATCTTGTTGCTCAAATTAGGTAATTTTCTTTTCAAAAAGTTTTCAAAAATCTTTCAAAAAAAAATTTCTTTATTTTCGTTTTTACACAATTAATTTTCGAAAAATCCAAAAAAAATTAATAAAATCAAAAAATCAAAAATATTTTTGTGTTTCTTGTTTGTGTCTTGAGTCAATTTTTAAGTTTGGTGTCAATTGCATGTTTTAAAAATTTATGCATTTTTTCGAAAATTCATGCATGCGTTCTTCATGATCTTCAAGTTCTTCTTGGTAAGTCTTCTTGTTTGATCTTGATGTTTTCTTGTTTTGTGTCTTTTGTTGTTTTTCATGTGCATTTTTGCATTCATAGTGTCTAAGCATTAAAGATTTCTATGTTTGGTGTCTTGCATGTTTTCTTTGCATCAAAAATTTTTTAAGAATATGTTCTTGATGTTCATCATGATCTTCAAAGTGTTCTTGGTGTTCATATTGACATTCATAGTATTTTTGCATGCATCATGAGTTTTGATTCATAATTTTCATGGTGTGAGTCATTTTTATGTTTTTCTTTCTCATCATTAAAAATTCAAAAAAAAATTTCAAAAAAATATCTTTTCCTCATTTCTCTCAAAATTTCGAAAATTTGAGTTAACTTAGTCAAAAAATTTTTAAAACTTAGTTTTTTGTTATAAGTCAAGTCAAATTTTCAATTTTAAAAATCTTATCTTTTCAAAATTTTTTCAAAAATAAAATCTTTTTCATTTTTCTTAATATTTTTCAAAAATTTTTAATTTGAATTTTAAAATCTTTTTCTTATCTTTATTTCAAAATTTCAAATACTTTACTAACAATTAATGTGATTGGTTCAAAAATTTGAAGTTTGTTACTTTCTTGTTAAGAAAGGTTCAATCTTTAAATTCTAGAATCATATCTTTTAGTTTCTTGTTAGTCAAGTAATTAAATTTTAATTTAAAAAAAATCAAATCTTTTTCAAAATATCTTTTCTATCATATCTTTTTCAAAATTTTATCTTTTTCAAAAATTTAATTTCAAAATATCTTCTTATCTTCTTATCTTTTCAAAATTGATTTTCAAATCTTTTTCAACTAACTAATTAACTTTTTGTTTGTTTCTTATCTTTTTCAAAATCATCTAACTACTTTTCTCTCTCTAATTTTTGAAAATCATCCCCCTCTTTTTCAAAATTCTTTTAATTAACTAATTGTTTTAAATTTTAATTTTAATTTTAACTCTTCCTTTAATTTTCGAAAATCACTAACTCTTTTTCAAAATTTATTTTCGAATTCTCTCCCACTCTTCTTCTTCTATTTATTTATTTATTTACTAACACTTCTCTTCATCTCAAGAATCTGAACCTATCTTCACCCTTGTGTTTGGATTCTTACCTTTTCCTTCTTCTACTACTAACATAAAGAAATCTCTCTACTGTGGTAAAGAGGATCCCTATTATTATTTTCTGTTCCCTTCTTTTTCATATGAGCAGGAGCAAGGACAAGAATATTCTTGTTGAGGCAGATCCTGAACTTGAAAGGACTCTGAAGAGGAAACTAAGAGAAGCTAAATTACAACAATCTAGAGACAACCTTGATGTGTGGAAAACGATCCAACACAAAACTCACCGGCAAGTGTACCGGGTCGCATCAAGTAATAATAACTCACATGAGTGAGGTCGATCCCACAGGGATTGAAGGATTGAGCAATTTTAGTTTAGTGGGTGATTTAGTCAAGCGAATCAAGTTTTGATTGAGTGATATGTGTTTAACAGGAAGTAAATGACAGTAAATGTAAAGGGGGAAGGGAAAAGTGCAGTAAATTAAAGAACAGAATTGTAAATTTGCAGAATCTTAAAGAGCAAGAAAGTAAATGACTGAAACTTAAAGTGCAAGAAACTTAAAGTGCAGTAACTTAAATGGCAAGAAAGATAAATGGCTTGAATATAAAAGGGAATTGAGGAACGGGATTGCAAGATCTAAGTAAATTGCAGCAATTGATTGAGCAGAATTTAAATCAGAAGCAAATATCATTCAAACAAAAAGAAAATAGAATGCAGTAAAGGTTCACAGAAGAACCAAGAGTGAATTATGATCTCAGGATCCCAAGGGCTTAGGTAGCAGAGCCTAAAACCCCAATTTCCTTCCCAGATCTGAATTATCTAAGCAATTGATAGAAAATTAAAGAAGAAGTGATAGATGAACAGAATTGGAATTGAATTATGCAGAAAACAAAGTGCAAAGAGCTTGAATGGGAATTGGGACAGAATTTCCCCAATTTCACACACCCAAAACTCAAAAACAAGAGAGTAGAATTGCCCAAGGGAAATGAGGAAGGAGATCAGTCAATTCTCCCTTGATCCTCTTAGTTCTCGGACAAGTCTCTCAAGAAAGCTCGAAGAAAAATGAAATTCGAAAGCCAAGGTAAAAGTCTAAGTGATCAAAAGTAAAAGTAAAAGCTCAAGGTAGCTAAAAAGGTCCTAATTACATCAAACTATCTCCTATTTATACACTTTCTATTCTTGGATAATGGGATTTGGATGGGCTTTTGAATTGGTGAAGAAATGAATTCAAATGAATTTTTAATTTGAATTTTGGCCCAAAAAGTCACTCCCAGGAGGTTGCCCTGCCCTTATAGAGGGCAGGGCAGAAAATTGATGCTTGGTGCTAGCAATTGGTGCGGCCATGGTGCGTGTTGGTGCGGGTCTGGCGCGAGTTTGGTGCTTGAGAGGCTGCCCTGCCCGCGCCAAGGGCAGGGCAGAAAAGTTAATGCGCCAGATTTGAGTTGGTGCGCGCGCTTGGTGCTGCCAGGAAGAAGATTGGTGCGCCAGGAAGAAAATTGGTGCGCCAGGAATGCAAAACGCTGCCCTGCCCGCGCCAAGGGCAGGGCAGGAAAGCTTTGGTGCGCCAGGGGAGGAGCGCGCGCGGCAGATGCTGCCAGGATGAGAGTTTGGTGCGCCAGAATTCAAAGTTGGTGCGCCAGATTTTTGTTTGTGGTGCGCCAGTCCAATTGCTGCCCTGCCCGCGCCAAGGGCAGGGCAGAGTTGCCATATTGCACGCCCGAGTTCGAATCACGGAGGAGGCAAACACGCTGATTATTTTCTTGGCTTCTTGGCACGGTACTCATCCTTAAGTCCTAGCTTCTTCATGGTTCCTTGTTCGAACCTTGTAGCATGCATGGGTGACATTTTCCCTTGAATTTCTTTCCTTGGAGTGCCCGATTCTGCCCTCCACAAGGGCAGGGCAAGGTTCTCTTCTTCATGGTTTCAAGGCACATTTTGTGCTCTGCCCTTGGAGTGGGCAGGGCAGAGTTGCCTCCCTTGGCTTGGTCACCTAATGTTGCTCTCCTAGAGGGCATTCTGCCCTTGTGGAGGGCAATGTTGCTTCCCCCATTAGTTGCGGCACGCTTCATCTTGATTCGGCCACGCTTTTCATTCTTTTGCTACACTTTTTGGGCCACGCTTTTCATTTTCTTTTCTTTTCTTCATCTACAATAAACCAAAACAACCACTCAAAGTATCACTAAATTCAAGAGGCTTATAAATCAATTAAAATGCAATTAAAATTAGCTTAAACCTCATGATTTAACATTAATTTCATAGTGGTTGCTTGATTTAGAGAAGTTATGCATTTTCAATCCAAATCACTTACTTAGGATGCAAGAAAGTGCATAAATGCTAACAAAACAAGTGAAATTAGCTTGAAAAATGGGTATATGATGACTTGTCATCACAACACCAAACTTAAACCTTGCTTGTCCCCAAGCAAGCATCAAAACTAAGAGTAAATGAAATGAATAAGAAAAGAATGCATATCCTTATTATGCAGATAGCAGAACTTCAATCTATGGGGCATTTATGCAGACAATGACAACTTATTTATTGTTGCTGCTGCATAATACACATTATGCATCAAAGGTTTGCTAAACTTGCTGTTATAAGACTCACCTTTTGATTACTCCCTTGCTAACTCTTCTTGGCTTATAATGCTTTAACAAGCTTATTATTCTTTTAGAGGTTGGGTGTCAAATGCTGCAGCATAGCCTTTGGCTTTATTTTCTTTTCTTTTGCTCAACATCTTTCCACCACAGACACTTGGCTCACTAATTCTTCCTAGGATCATTGATGCCCAGCATCTCTTTGGATCACTAAGTGCTTTGTATCTAAGTTGCTCTTTATTGTGGATTTTCAATTGGCCATCCCAAATCAGTTGATCTAAGTGACCGGGTTTCAAAATACCCCTTAGAATTTACTCATCCAAGCAGATCTCAGTACAAGAACACCACAGGCATTTGTCCTAAGGTCCAAGCCATTGGTGTCTAACCTTTATTCTTTGTTTTTCTTGCCATTTTGGCTTTTTCTTTCTCTTTTCTTTCTGTTTTTGTTACCAAGGGTTGTTTCATTCTTGATAGGAGTTTTTATAACAGCAAGCTAACTCACAATTGAATGAGAATGATATTATGCAACACTTATTTTATGAGTTATGCATTTAATCAGACACATGTACCACCACCAACTTCCATTCATACTTATGCAACATTGGATATTTCACTTTTCAATTCAAACCAAACTCTTTTATTTAAGCATATGGGAAACAAAGCAATATTTAAAGCTAAGTGATGGATACAAGCACTATGCAGACTTATCATTTTTCTAGCTATTTCACTTGCAACTAGATGAACACTTTAGCAAGACATACAATGGTTCCCATGTTCAAAACAACACACAGCAGCAAAGATTAAGTTCAGATACAACCTTTGAAGTTGCAGCCCTTTGATTCTTCCTTCTGTTGTGTTCCCTTTGAGTTGCATAGTGTCTTCAATTGTTGATTTATGTCCTGCATAATCCTCAAAGTTGCTTGCTTCTCAAGCCCTTAATTATATGGTTAGTTTGTATGAACTGAGTGTGGTTTCAGGATTTATTTTGGTGTGTGAACACCAAACTTAATTGTTTTGCCACTGTCTCAGATGTACCAAGTTAACCATATTTGAAACCATGTATCCTTGCTAAAGGTTAATGGAATTAAAGCTAGAAAAAAAATTCACTAGTTGAATAATGTGGTTGATTGCTTGGAGCTAGAATCATGCAAGAGGTGAGAATGTATTTTTAAATGATATTTTTGGTGGAACACCAAACTTAGAAATTTTCATTCTCTCTCAAATTGTTTTGGCGTGCAACACCAAACTTAGCTCCTTGCATTCCACACCAATTATTCAACACTTTTATTGAAAAGCTATGAAAAGAAACTACCTCAGGTTGGGTTGCCTCCCAACAAGCGCTCTTTTATTGTCATTAGCTTGACATCGACCTCCCTTTAAGGTGGTTGATGTTGGTGATGTCTCAATTTGTCACCTCTCACTGTCAGCTTTCTTTGTGTGCCTTGATGTTCAATTTCCATGTGCTCAAGAGAAAGTATTTGGTTGACAGTGTAATAATCTTTTGCTCCTTGCTGTTGGTATACTAGTTGCACCTTATCACCCTTAGAAAACCCTTCAGTTGGGATTTTCTTGTTCTTCCATCCTTTGTGAGCCTTTTTCTTATTCTTCACCTTTTTCTTGCTTGTTGATCTTCCTTTCTTGACAGTTACTTGAGTTGTGATGCCTTCCTTCTTGCTGATCGCCCCTGCTTCCTTGTGAATCCCTTTTTCTTCTTGTATCTGTTTGTTTTTTTGTTCCACTTCCTTTTCAGTTGATTGCTTTGGAGGGAGATCATCACTCATTTTGCTTGTTTCTTCCTCCCTTTGTAATTCTGGGAAGACTTTCAGGATGATGCTCTCCTCATGCATCCTAAGGGTTAACTCTCCTTGCTCCATGTCCACAATGGCTCTAGCAGTGGCCAAAAATGGTCGACCAAGTATTATGGAGTCATTTCCATTCTCTGAAGAATCCAGGATCACAAAGTCTGCCGGATAGATGAACTTGCCAACCTTAACTAAAAGGTTCTCAATCAGCCCCTTAGGATAGACTATTGATTGATCCACCAATTCCAAAGTCATCTCTGTTGGTTTCACCTCCTCTATGCCAAGCTTTTTCACTAGAGAATATGGGATTAGATTTATGCTTGCTCCTAGATCGCACATCCCCTTGTTAATGAATAGGTTCCCAATAGTGCATGGTAAGAAGAAACCTCCAGGGTCTTCAAGCTTGGGAGGGAGTCCCTTTTTAATGAGTGCACTACATTCCTCACTAAGCATCACTGTTTCCTTCTCATTCCACTGTCTTTTCTTGTTGATGAGCTCTTTTAAGAACTTGGCATACAGGGGCATTTGCTCCAAAGCCTCTGCCAAGGGTATGTTGATTTCCAACTTCTTGAAAGTCTCAAGAAATTTGTGGAAGTGCTGGTCCTTTGTTTCCTTGTGAAATCTCTGTGGATAAGGTAGTGGTGGTGTTAAGCTCTTCTCCACTTGATGCTGTTTTGGAATTGGTTCTTCCATGATTTTCTTTCCTTTCTTCAAATTCTGTGGCTTGTTGTCTTCCTCTGTGAGTTGTTCTGGAACACTCTTGCTTATTGTGTCTTTGTTGATGGCTTCATCATTCTTTGTTGGCTCAGTGTCATTCTCCATAAGCTTCTTTGTTGCTCCTTGGCTACCATCTGTTAACACTCTTCCACTTCTTAGTTGCACCACCTTGCATTCTTCCTTTGGGTTGGGTATGGTGTCACTAGGTAGTGAACTTGATGGTTTTTCAACAGAAATCTTCTTGGAAATTTGTCCAATCTGCCTCTCTAGGTTCTTCATGGAGGCTTCTTGATTCTTGGTTGTCAACTCTTGGCTCTTCATTAGTTTCTCCATGAGCAGCTCTAGATTGGTGATTCTCTGTGAATCGTGTGAGATGGGTTGATTTTGGGGTGTTGATGGATGAGGATAGGTGTTTTGGTTAGTTGGGTGGTTATTGGGTGGGTATTGGTTAGAATTTGGGTAGTTGTTTTGTGGTTTCCTGTATGTATTTTGGTTAGTGTTTGGCTGGGGGTTATGGTTTGTGTTTTTCCAATTGTTTTGGCTTGTGTTTCTTTGCCATGGTTGTTGGTTTTGGTTATGGTTGTCTCCCCATCTGAGGTTGGGGTGGTTCTTCCAAGATGGATTGTAAGTATCTCCATAGACTTCATTTGTTCCAGGATTTTGGTTGTGCATGTATTGAACCTGCTCTTGTTGTTGCTCTTCTTGAGTTTCTTCACTTTGTACCCAAGTGGTTGGAGGTTGGCTTGTGGTGCTCACTGCTGCCACTTGCAAGCCATCAATTCTCTTAGCCATTTGCTCAAATTGTTGTTGAATCTGCTGCTGCATCATCTTGTTCTGGGCTAGAATTGAATCAACTCCTTCCAACTCCATTACTCCTCTTCTTTGTGATGGTTGGCGTTGTCTTTGATGAGCAAAGAAATATTGGTTGTTGGCCACCATATCAATGAGGTTTCGAGCTTCCTCTGTGGTTTTCATGAGTTGTAGAGAGCCTCCTGCAGAATGATCAAGAGCTTCTTGAGCTTTAAGAGTGAGTCCCTCATAGAAGTTTTGCAACTTGTCCCACTCAGTGAACATCTCTGGTGGACATTTCCTCAATAGAGCCTTATATCTCTCCCATGCTTCATACAAGCTCTCGGCCTCCATTTGAGTGAATGTTTGAACCTCTGTCTTCAACCTTAGGACTCTTTGAGGTGGATAGAATTTGGCAAGGAACTTGCTCACCAAGTCATCCCAAGTGTTGATGCTTTCTTTTGGAAAGGTCTCTAGCCATTGAGTTGCTTTATCCCTGAGAGAGAATGGGAAGAGTAGCAACTTGTAGCTATCAGGGGGCACACCATTTGTCTTCACTGTGTCACAGATTCTCAAGAAGGTAGACAAATGTTGATTTGGATCCTCCAAAGGACCTCCTCCAAATGAACAATTGTTTTGAACGAGAGTGATGAGTTGTGGCTTGAGTTCAAAATTGTTTGCATTGACATTGGGAGGAAGAATGCTACTCCCACAATGCCTAGCATTTGCAAATGTGTATGAAGCCAAGACTCTTCTCTGTTGTTGATTATTGTTAGCGCCTTCTCCTGGTTGATTGGTATCTCCTTCCATGTCTTGGAATTCCTCCTCAGATTCTTCTTCTCCAACAATGTTCTTCCCTCTTTCAGCTCTTCTTATTCTCCGAAGAGTCCTTTGATCAATTTCTGAGATAATAGGGGAAGATCTTCCTATACCTGACATACAAACATACAACAATAAACACACAGACCCAGAAAATTAACAACACTTCAATCTATTGCTAGAATGAGGTTTTAGTTAGTTTAAGCAAAAATTCAAACAGTTAGTGTGTTAGTAAGAATTAGCATAACAGAAAAGGAAATGTGCTTAATCTAGACCTCCACTTCACTTAATCATTGTCAATCTATTTCAATCCCCGGCAACGGCGCCAAAAACTTGATGTGTGGAAAACGATCCAACACAAAACTCACCGGCAAGTGTACCGGGTCGCATCAAGTAATAATAACTCACATGAGTGAGGTCGATCCCACAGGGATTGAAGGATTGAGCAATTTTAGTTTAGTGGGTGATTTAGTCAAGCGAATCAAGTTTTGATTGAGTGATATGTGTTTAACAGGAAGTAAATGACAGTAAATGTAAAGGGGGAAGGGAAAAGTGCAGTAAATTAAAGAACAGAATTGTAAATTTGCAGAATCTTAAAGAGCAAGAAAGTAAATGACTGAAACTTAAAGTGCAAGAAACTTAAAGTGCAGTAACTTAAATGGCAAGAAAGATAAATGGCTTGAATATAAAAGGGAATTGAGGAACGGGTTTGCAAGATCTAAGTAAATTGCAGCAATTGATTGAGCAGAATTTAAATCAGAAGCAAATATCATTCAAACAAAAAGAAAATAGAATGCAGTAAAGGTTCACAGAAGAACCAAGAGTGAATTATGATCTCAGGATCCCAAGGGCTTAGGTAGCAGAGCCTAAAACCCCAATTTCCTTCCCAGATCTGAATTATCTAAGCAATTGACAGAAAATTAAAGAAGAAGTGATAGATGAACAGAATTGGAATTGAATTATGCAGAAAACAAAGTGCAAAGAGCTTGAATGGGAATTGGGACAGAATTTCCCCAATTTCACACACCCAAAACTCAAAAACAAGAGAGTAGAACTGCCCAAGGGAAATGAGGAAGGAGATCAGTCAATTCTCCCTTGATCCTCTTAGTTCTCGGACAAGTCTCTCAAGAAAGCTCGAAGAAAAATGAAATTCGAAAGCCAAGGTAAAAGTCTAAGTGATCAAAAGTAAAAGTAAAAGCTCAAGGTAGCTAAAAAGGTCCTAATTACATCAAACTATCTCCTATTTATACACTTTCTATTCTTGGATAATGGGATTTGGATGGGCTTTTGAATTGGTGAAGAAATGAATTCAAATGAATTTTTAATTTGAATTTTGGCCCAAAAAGTCACTCCCAGGAGGCTGCCCTGCCCTTATGGAGGGCAGGGCAGAAAATTGATGCTTGGTGCTAGCAATTGGTGCGGCCATGGTGCGTGTTGGTGCGGGTCTGGCGCGAGTTTGGTGCTTGAGAGGCTGCCCTGCCCGCGCCAAGGGCAGGGCAGAAAAGTTGATGCGCCAGATTTGAGTTGGTGCGCGCGCTTGGTGCTGCCAGGAAGAAGATTGGTGCGCCAGGAAGAAAATTGGTGCGCCAGGAATGCAAAACGCTGCCCTGCCCGCGCCAAGGGCAGGGCAGGAAAGCTTTGGTGCGCCAGGGGAAGAGCGCGCGCGGCAGATGCTGCCAGGATGAGAGTTTGGTGCGCCAGAATTCAAAGTTGGTGCGCCAGATTTTTGTTTGTGGTGCGCCAGTCCAATTGCTGCCCTGCCCGCGCCAAGGGCAGGGCAGAGTTGCCATATTGCACGCCCGAGTTCGAATCACGGAGGAGGCAAACACGCTGATTATTTTCTTGGCTTCTTGGCACGGTACTCATCCTTAAGTCCTAGCTTCTTCATGGTTCCTTGTTCGAACCTTGTAGCATGCATGGGTGACATTTTCCCTTGAATTTCTTTCCTTGGAGTGCCCGATTCTGCCCTCCACAAGGGCAGGGCAAGGTTCTCTTCTTCATGGTTTCAAGGCACATTTTGTGCTCTGCCCTTGGAGTGGGCAGGGCAGAGTTGCCTCCCTTGGCTTGGTCACCTAATGTTGCTCTCCTAGAGGGCATTCTGCCCTTGTGGAGGGAAATGTTGCTTCCCCCATTAGTTGCGGCACGCTTCATCTTGATTCGGCCACGCTTTTCATTCTTTTGCTACACTTTTTGGGCCACGCTTTTCATTTTCTTTTCTTTTCTTCATCTACAATAAACCAAAACAACCACTCAAAGTATCACTAAATTCAAGAGGCTTATAAATCAATTAAAATGCAAT
Source organism: Arachis stenosperma (assembly GCF_014773155.1). Classification (NCBI taxonomy): domain Eukaryota; kingdom Viridiplantae; phylum Streptophyta; class Magnoliopsida; order Fabales; family Fabaceae; genus Arachis; species Arachis stenosperma. The sequence continues at coordinate 108,262,395 of NC_080381.1, read as the reverse complement.
TTAAATTAGCTTAAACCTCATGATTTAACATTAATTTCATAGTGGTTGCTTGATTTAGAGAAGTTATGCATTTTCAATCCAAATCACTTACTTAGGATGCAAGAAAGTGCATAAATGCTAACAAAACAAGTGAAATTAGCTTGAAAAATGGGTATATGATGACTTGTCATCAAACCTTACATAAATTTTTGAAAAGGAAGAGGAGATGGCAGCCAAAAATAATAATGCAAGGAGGATGCTTGGTGATTATACTACACCTACTTCCAAGTTTGATGGAAGAAGCATCTCAATCCCTACCATTGGAGCAAATAATTTTGAGCTGAAACCTCAACTAGTTGCTCTAATGCAACAGAACTGCAAATTCCATGGACTTCCATCAGAAGATCCCTACCAGTTTTTAACTGAGTTCTTGCAGATCTGTGAGACTGCTAAGAATAATGAAGTAGATCCTGAAGTCTACAGGCTCATACTTTTCCCTTTTGTTGTAAGAGACAGAGCTAGAATATGGTTGGATTCACAACCTAAAGATAGCCTGGACTCTTGGGATAAGATGGTCGCGGCCTTCTTGGCTAAATTCTTTCCTCCTCAAAAGCTGAGCAAGCTTAGAGTGGATGTTCAGACCTTCAAACAAAAAGATGGTGAATCCCTCTATGAAGCTTGGGAAAGATACAAGCAGATGACCAAAAGGTGTCCTTCTGACATGCTTTCAGAGTGGACCATTTTGGATATATTCTATTATGGTCTATCTGAGTCCTCTAAGATGTCACTGGACCATTCTGCAGGTGGATCCATTCACCTAAAGAAAACACCTGTAGAAGCTCAAGAACTTATTGATATGGTTGCAAATAACCAGTTCATGTACACTTCTGAGAGAAATTTCGTGAATAATGGGATGCCTCAAAGGAAGGGAGTTCTTGAGATTGATGCTCTGAATGCCATATTGGCTCAGAACAAAATGTTGACTCGGCAAGTCAACATGATCTCTCAAAGTCTGAATGGATGGCAAAATGTATCCAATAGTACTAAAAAGGCATCTTCTGAAGAAGAAGCTTATGATCCTGAGAACCCTGCAATGGCAGAGGTAAATTACATGGGTGAACCTTATGGAAACTGACGTTAGGTTTTTTGCCAGTAAAGAAGTTCATAAAAACAGTCGCGTTGTAGATATAGTCTCTAAACCGACAGAAATCCCTTCGTACAAATGTTTGGGTGTGACAAGTAACAAACCCCTTTAAAAGTTGTTAACCAAGTATTCAAACCTCGAGTCGTCTTCTCAAGGAATTGCAGGGAGGTATGTTCTTATTATTGGTTATGAATCCTGTAAATTAGGGGTTTTAGAAATAAGGGAGAAGTATGACAAGTAATTTAAATGGCAATTAAAAATAAATAAATAACTGTAAAATAAACTTTTGGCAAGGTAAGAGAAATTGGAAGTCCAACTTGGTGATCTCTCTCAATAATAACGAAAGTTGTATCTAAATTCCACTTAGTCAACCTTTAAAGTAAAGGAAAGTCAAGGGACTAATTAGTTGACCTTCGAATCCTATTTATTTCCTAAGAAAAAGTTGGGATTATCGAAGTTCAATTCAATTAGCAAGATAACGATTATCAATTATGCTGAGTTTGATAACTGTTGAGTTACTGATTTCTTAACCAAGACCAAAAAGGAAAAGAAATTAAATCTACTGGAATAAAAATAAATTGGATAAAGCCAAAGCATCCATAGCATATAAATCAGAAAACATCTCTGTAATATATAATCCTAACATGAAAAGTTCATAAGCCAATTGGGCAACATAAATCAAGCATAAAATAAAAGTATTAAAGTATCCAAAAGTAGAGGAGAAATATAAAGTAAAAGAAATATTGAACCTGATGAAGAGTCGAATTAAATTCTAATTTCTAAAAATCCTAATTTCTAAATCCTAAGAGAGAGGAGAGAGCATCTCTCTCTCTCTAAAAACTACATCTAAAACATGAAAAGTGAATTATGAAAGCATCATTATGAATGGATGCATTCCTCCACTTTACAGCCTCTAATCTGTGTTCTCTGAGCCGAAAACTAGATCAGAAATAGCCCAGAAATCACTTCCAGCGCTTTCTTGCCAGGTCACGCGTCCGCGTGACTCACGCGTTCGCGTTGGCTGGTGTCGGGGCAGCTATGGCAAATTATATATCAAATCAAAGCCCCGGACGTTAGCTTTCCAATGCAACTGGAACCGCATCGTTTGGACCTCTGTAGCTAAGGTTATAGCCGTTTGAGTGCGAAGAGGTCAGGTTGGACAGCTTAGCAGTTTCTCCAACTTCTTGTATTCCTTCCACTTTTGCATGCTTCCTTTCCATCTTCTTAGCCATTCCTGCCCTGTAATCTCTGAAAACACTTAACGCACATATCAAGGCATCTAATGGTAATAAGAGAGAATTAATAATAAGCAAATATAATATCAAAGAAACATGTTTTCAATTGAGCACAAAATAAACCATAAAATAGTGGTTTATCAACCTCCCCACACTTAAACATTTGCATGTCCTCATGCTAAGCTCAAGAGAAACTATAAAGATGAAGAGGAATGATAGAGAGTATGCAATGCAACCTATGAATAACTACATGCTAAGATGTTTCTACCTACTTGGTTAAAAATAAACAAATCTTTCAAGAACAAATATGAACTGGGTTTCACTAATTCAAATCATAAAAATGAAGCACAAATAGACTTGTAGAAGAAAATAGCTTATGAAAGCAGGGAACAAGGAATTGAGCATCGAACCCTCACTGGTAGTGTATACACTTTAATCACTCAAGTGTTTAAGGTTCGATTCTCTTAATTCTCCACTATCCTTGCTTTCTAAGGCTTGCTCTTCATCTAACAATCAACAAAAATTTAATACACAAATACACACATCAAGGGGTCTTTTAAGGGTTGTAGTGGGGTTAGGGTCAAAGTAGGATTGCATTTGGCCAAGTGGACTAAAATCTGAATCCGTAATTAACTTAAACTTTCCACCTGACTTTAGACAATCCATGTAATCATAATACCACATCTAACTGTCCATTAACCATATTTTCTACATATTCATGCATTCTAATTTCAAGCACAACTCATATGCATTGCTTTCACCACTTACTTTGGGGCATTTTGTCCCCTTTTTATTATTTGCTCTTTTTCTTTTCTTTTTTTCTCTTTTATTTATTTATTTTTTTATTTTATATATATATATATATATATATATATATATATATATATATATTTTCTCAATGCATATGATTAAATTATAGAATGCATGAATCATGTTCTAAACATTTTCATAAAGATATATAATACCCAATTCTTAAACCAATTGTTTCCAAATCCACTTTTCCCCACACTTAATTCATGAGCACTTTCACTAGTCTAAGCTAACCAAGGATTCAAATTAAGGACATTATTGTTTTTCGCTTAGAGTTAATGATGTGCTAAAGTAAAGAACAAAGGGGTAAAATAGGCTCAAATTGGTTTGCAAAGGATAATGAAAGGTAAGGCCATATGGGTATGTAAGCTTAGTGAAGCAAAGGCCTCAATCATATAAGTGCATGTATACATCAAACCATGGAAATATAGAATTAAGCAAGACAAAGATCACAATTTTAGAGAGAAAAATACACACATCAAAAATAAAATATTGGTTGAAAAATGCAACCAATTCAAATAGGCTTAAAAATCTCACAGGTTATGTGTGTTCGAGCTCTAAACCATGTTCCAATATAATATTTCTTCAAACAAGTGTAAGCAAAAATTTTATTCAAATTAGTGAATACTTTTAAAAGGTTTCTTGAAAAAGAAAATATTACTTTAACCAAGTGGTAAAATATGCAAAAAATCAAACAAATATGCAATCAAACATGTAAATGCAACAACTAACAAATTAAGAAAATAGAGTATTGGTGTTGAAAAGAAGGTAACTAACCCCTGGAAGTCGGTATCGACCTCCCCACACTTAAAGATTGCACCGTCCTCGGTGCATGCTGAGATGTGCATGTGGACGGGCTGCTTCAACTGACGCTTTTCTCATCAAGGAATGTGCGTATGAACTTGTTTGTCTCTCCCATGTGATCGTCTTCCGGTTCTCTTCCTGGTGGCCATCCTGAAAGAAAAAGAAAAGAAAAGAAACCCAAAAATAAAGATAGAAATTAAAAGATGGGTGTTAATGCCAGATAATAAGGGTCTCATTTACATGGAAGCTTCAACATGTACGTGAGAAAACAATAGAAGCCATGGCATGCCAGTAGTACAAAATGTACAACAATGGGAAAGAGAGTGTAAGACAATATAAATTTATGCCAATGCAAAATTAATACAAATAACATAAAAGATTAACATTGACTTAAATAATATTGCTCAACAGTGTAAAACAAGTTACCAAAATAAATTCAAGAAAAGATGCAACAGTTGAATAAGAAAAGATTTTTTTTAACACCAATGGAAAAATAAAAAAATTCAGAAAAGAAAATAAAAATATGCACAAATTTAAAATGCAATGAATGAGATATGCAAATAAATTAAAATAAAATAAAAAGAAAAATAAGAAGAATGAGAAGGGAAAGAAGGGAAAGAAGGGAAGAAGAAGTAAGGAAGAAAGGAGGGAGGAAAAATTAGGATTGGGGAAGAAAAGATAAGATATTTGGCAAATTGGGATATGTTGTGCGGCGCAAGCGACGCGGACGCGTGGGGCACGCGGTCGCGTGACTTGCGCTGATACTGATTAACGCGGTCGCTGATGAGCGGATAATTTGTACGCTTTTTGGCATTGTTTTTAGTATGTTTTTAGTATATTTGGTTGAGTTTTTAGTATATTTTTATTAGTTTTTAGTTAAAATTCACTTTTCTGGACTTTACTATGAGTTTGTGTGTTTTTCTGTGATTTCAGGTATTTTCTGGCTGAAATTGAGGGACCTGAGCAAAAATCTGATTCAGAGACTGAAAAGGACTGCAGATGCTGTTGGATTCTGACCTCCCTGCACTCGAAGTGGATTTTCTGGAGCTACAGAAGCCCAATTGGGGCGCTCTCAACGGCGTTGGAAAGTAGACATCCTGGGCTTTCCAGCAATATGTGATAATCCATACTTTGCCCAAGATTTGATGGCCCAAACCGGCGTTCAAAGTCACCCTCAGATTTCCCAGCGTTAAACGCCAGAACTGGCACCAAAATGGGAGTTAAACGCCCAAACTGGCATAAAAGCTGGCGTTTAACTCCAAGAAGAGTCTCTACACGAAAATGCTTCACTGCTCAGCCCAAGCACACACCAAGTGGGCCCAGAAGTGGATTTTTATGTCATTTACTCATCCTTAGGCTACTAGTTCTCTATAAGTAGGACCTTTTACTATTGTATTTTGATCTTTCAATCTTAGGATCTTTTGATCATGTTTTTATGATTGAACCCTCTTTGGGAGGCTGGCCATTCGGCCATGCCTAGACCTTGTTCTTATGTATTTTCAACGGTGGAGTTTCTACACACCATAGATTAAGGTGTGGAGCTCTGCTGTACCTCGAGTATTAATGCAATTACTATTGTTCTTCTATTCAATTCCGCTTGTTCTTGTTTGGTGCGCGAAATCATGATCACTACAACTTCGCACAACAAACCAGCAAGTGCACTGGGTCGTCCAAGTAATACCTTACGTGAGTAAGGGTCGATCCCACGGAGATTGTTGGTATGAAGCAAGCTATGGTCACCTTGTAAATCTTAGTCAGGCAGACTCAAATGGGTATAGATGATGAATGAAACATAAAGATAAAGATAGAGGTACTTATGTAATTCATTGGTAGGAACTTCAGATAAGCGTATGAAGATGCCTTCCTTTCCGTCTCTCTGCTTTCCTACTGTCTTCATCCAATCCTTCTTACTCCTTTCCATGGCAAGCTTATGTAGGGTTTCACCGTTGTCAGTGGCTACCTCCCATCCTCTCAGTGAAAATGTTCCTATGCTCTGTCACAGCATATGGCTAATCAGCTGTCGGTTCTCGGTCAGGCCGGAATAGAATCCAGTGATTCTTTTGCGTCTGTCACTAACGCCCCGCCTGCTAGGAGTTTGAAGCACGTCACAGTCATTCAATCATTGAATCCTACTCAGAATACCACAGACAAGGTTAGACCTTCCGGATTCTCTTGAATGCCGCCATCAGTTCTAGCCTATACCACGAAGACTCTGATCTCACGGAATGGCTGGCTCGTTTGTCAGGCGAGCACTCGGTTGTCAGGCGATCAACCATGCATCGTGTATCAGGAATCCAAGAGATATTCACCAGAGCCTTGGTTGCTCGTAGAACAAAAGTGGTTGTCAGTCACCTTGTTCATAGGTGAGAATGATGATGAGTGTCACGAATCATCACATTCATCAAGTTGAAGAACAAGTGATATCTTGGACAAAGAACAAGCGGAATTGAATAGAAGAACAATAGTAATTGCATTAATACTCGAGGTACAGCAGAACTCCACACCTTAATCTATGGTGTGTAGAAACTCCACCGTTGAAAATACATAAGAACAAGGTCTAGGCATGGCCGTGAGGCCAGCCTCCCAATGATCTAAGAACTAGATGTCCCCAAGATGAAAATACAATAGCAAAAGGTCCTACTTATAGAAAACTAGTAGCCTAGGGTGTATAGAGATGAGTAAATGACATAAAAATCCACTTCCGGGCCCACTTGGTGTGTGCTTGGGCTGAGCAATGAAGCAATTTCGTGTAGAGACTCTTCTTGGAGTTAAACGCCAGCTTTTATGCCAGTTTGGGCGTTTAACTCCCATTTAGGTGCCAGTTCCGGCGTTTAACGCTGGAATTCCTGAGGGTAACTTTGAACGCCGGTTTGGGCCATCAAATCTTGGGCAAAGTATGGACTATCATATATTGCTGGAAAGCCCAGGATGTCTACTTTCCAACGCCGTTGAGAGCGTGCCAATTGGGCTTCTATAGCTCCAGAAAATCTACTTCGAGTGCAGGGAGGTCAGAATCCAACAGCATCTGCAGTCCTTTTCAGTCTCTGAATCAGATTTTTGCTCAGGTCCCTCAATTTCAGCCAGAAAATACCTGAAATCACAGAAAAACACACAAACTCATAGTAAAGTCCAGAAAAGTGAATTTTAACTAAAAACTAATAAAAATATACTAAAAACTCAACTAAAACTACTAAAAACATACTAAAAACAATGCCAAAAAGGGTACAAATTATCCGCTCATCACAACACCAAACTTAAATTGTTGCTTGTCCTCAAGCAACTGAAAATCAAATAAGATAAAAAGAAGAGAATATACTATAGACTCCAAATTATCAATAAAACTTAGCTCCAAATTAGATGAGCGGGACTAGTAGCTTTTTGCCTCCGAACAGTTTTGGCATCTCACTTTATCCTTTGAAATTCAGAATGATTGGCTTCTTTAGGAACTCAGAATCCAGATAGTGTTATTGATTCTCCTAGTTAAGTATGATGATTCTTGAACACAGCTACTTATTGAGTCTTGGCCGTGGCCCAAAGCACTCTGTCTTCCAGTATTACCACCGGATACATACATGCCACAGACACATAATTGGGTGAACCTTTTCAGATTGTGACTCAGCTTTGCTAAAGTCCCCAATTAGAGGTGTCCAGGGTTCTTAAGCACACTCTTTTTGCCTTGGATCACAACTTTATTTCTTTCTTTTTCTTTTCTTTTTCTTTCTCCCTTTTCTCTTTTTTTTTGTATTCACTGCTTTTTCTTGCTTCAAGAATCATTTTTATGATTTTTCAGATCCTCAGTAACATGTCTCCTTTTTCATCATTCTTTCAAGAGCCAACAATTTTAACATTCATGAACAACAAATTCAAAAGACATATGCACTGTTCAAGCATACATTCAGAAAACAAAAATTTTGCCACCACATCAAACTCATTAAGCTAGTTTTAAAGATGAATTCGAAATCCTGTACTTCTTGTTCTTTTGTGATTAAAAACAGTTTTCATTTAAGAAAGGTGATGGATTCATAGGACATTCATAACTTTAAGGCATAGATACTAAGACACTAATGATCATAAGACACAAACATGGACAAACATAAGCATAAAAAAAATTCGAAAAACAGAAGAATAAAGAACAAGGAGATTAAAGAACGGGTCCACCTTAGTGATGGCGGCTTGTTCTTCCTCTTGAAGGTCTTATGGAGTGCTTGAGCTCCTCAATGTTTCTTCCTTGTCTTTGTTGCTCCTTTCTCATGATTCTTTGATCTTCTCTAATTTCATGGAGGAGAATGGAGTGTTCTTGGTGCTCCACCCTTAGTTGTCCCATGTTGGAACTCAGTTCTCCTAGGGAGGTGTTGATTTGCTCCCAATAGTTTTGTGGAGGAAAGTGCATCCCTTGAGGTATCTCAGGGATTTCATGATGAGTGGGATCTCTTGTTTGCTCCATCCTTTTCTTAGTGATGGGCTTGAGGTCATGCCTTCTCAGTTGAACCGGCTTCCTTCTTGAATCTCTCTTTTATTGAACGCCCTCTTCATAAATGTCTATGAGGACTTGGTCCAACCTTTGATCAAAGTTGACCCTTCTTCATGGCCACAACTTCATAGAAGTGGTCTTGATGCACCCTTGAGATGAATCTCTCCATCTCCCATGACTCGGAGGAGGAAGCTTTTGCCTTCCTTTTCCTCTTTCTAGAGGTTTCTCCGGCCTTGGATGCCATAAATGGTTATGGAAAAACGAAAAAGCAACGCTTTTACCACACCAAACTTAAAAGGTTTGCTCGTCCTCGAGCAAAAGAAGAAAGAATAGAGGAGAAGAAGAAGAAAATGGAGGAGATGGAGGAGGCTTATGTTTCGGCCAAAAGGGGAAGAAGTAGTGTTTAGGGTGTGTGAAAATGAAGGAGTGAAGATGATAGTGGGATTTGATAGGTGAAGGGTTTTTTGGTGAAGAGGAGTTGAGGTGATTGGTGAATGGGTGAAGAAGAGAGAGAGAGTGGTGGGGTTGGTGGGGATTCTGTGGGGTCCACAGAACCTGTGGTGTCAAGGAAAAGTCATCCCTGCACCAAATGGCATTCAAAATCACGTTTTGAGCCATTTCTGGCGTTAAACGCCGGGCTGGTGCCCATTCCTGGCGTTTAACGCCAGGTTCTTGCCCTTTTCTGGCGTTTAACGCCAGTCTGGTGCCCCTTTCTGGCGTTAAACGCCCAGAATGGTGCCAGACTGGGCGTTAAACGCCCAACTGCTAGCCTCACTGGCGTTTAAACGCCAGTGGGTTCTTCCTCCAGGGTGTGCTGTTTTTCTTCCTATTTTTTATTCTGTTTTTGCTTTTTCAATTGATTTTGTGTCTTCTTATGATCATCAACCTACAAAAAACATAAAATAACAAAAGAAAAATATATAAAATATAACATTGGGTTGCCTCCCAACAAGTGCTTCTTTAATGTCAGTAGCTTGACAGAGGGCTCTCATGGAGCCTCACAAATGATCAGAGCAATGTTGGAACCTCCCAACACCAAACTTAGAGTTTGAATGTGGGGGTTCAACACCAAACTTAGAGTTTGGTTGTGGCCTCCCAACACCAAACTTAGAGTTTGACTGTGGGGGCTCTGTTTGACTCTGATTTGAGAGAAGCTCTTCATGCTTCCTCTCCATGGTGACAGAGGGATATCCTTGAGCCTTAAATACAAAGGATTCTTCATTCACTTGAATGATCAGCTCGCCTCTATCAACATCAATCACAGCCTTTGCTGTGGCTAGGAAGGGTCTGCCAAGGATGATGGTTTCATCCATGCACTTCCCAGTCTCTAGGACTATGAAATCAGCAGGGATGTAATGGTTTTCAATCTTCACCAAAACATCCTCTACAAGTCCATGAGCTTGTTTTCTTGAGTTGTCTGCCATCTCTAATGAGATTCTTGCAGCTTGCACCTCAAAGATCCCTAGCTTCTCCATTACAGAGAGAGGCATGAGGTTTACACTTGTCCCTAAGTCACACAGAGCCTTCTTGAAGGTCATGGTGCCTATGGTACAAGGTATTGAAAACTTCCCAGGATCTTGTCTCTTTTGAGGTAATTTCTGCCTAGACAAGTCATCCAGTTCTTTGGTGAGCAAAGGAGGTTCATTCTCCCAAGTCTCATTTCCAAATAACTTGTCATTTAGCTTCATGATTCCTCCAAGGTATTTAGCAACTTGCTCTTAAGTGACATACTCATCCTCTTCAGAGGAAGAATACTCATCAGAGCTCATGAAAGGCAGAAGTAAGTCCAATGGAATCTCTATGGTCTCATTTTGAGCCTCAGATTCCCATGGTTCTTCATTAGGGAACTCATTGGAGGTCAGTGCACGCCTACTGAGGTCTTCCTCAGTGACGTTCACTGCCTCTCCTTCCTCTCCAAATTCGGCCATGTTGATGGCCTTGCACTCTCCTTTTGGATTTTCTTCTATGTTGCTTGGGAGAGTACTAGGAGGGAGTTCAGTAACTTTCTTGCTCAGCTGTCCCACTTGTGCCTCCAAATTCCTAATGGAGGACCTTGTTTCAGTCATGAAACTTTGAGTGGTTTTGATTAGATCAGAGACCATGGTTGCTAAGTCAGAGGGGTTCTGCTTAGAATTCTCTGTCTGTTGTTGAGAAGATGATGGAAAAGGCTTGCCATTGCTAAACCTGTTTCTTCCACCATTATTGTTGTTGAAACCTTGTTGAGGTCTCTGTTGATCCTTCCATGAGAAATTTGGATGATTTCTCCATGAAGAATTATAGGTGTTTCCATAGGGTTCTCCTAGGTAATTCACCTCTTCCATTGAAGGGTTCTCAGGATCATAGGCTTCTTCTTCAGATGAAGCATCTTTAGTACTGCTTGGTGCATTTTGCATTCCAGACAGACTTTGAGAAATCAAATTGACTTGTTGAGTCAATATCTTGTTCTGAGCCAAAATGGCATTCAGAGTATCAATCTCAAGAACTCCTTTCTTCTGATTTGTCCCATTGTTTACAGGATTCCTTTTAGAAGTGTACATGAATTGGTTATTTGCAACCATTTCAATTAGTTCTTGAGCTTCTGTAGGCGTCTTCTTCAGATGAAGAGATCCTCCAGCAGAGCTATCCAAAGACATCTTGGACAGTTCAGAGAGACCATCATAGAAAATACCTATGATGCTCCATTCAGAAAGCATATCAGAGGGGCACTTTCTGATTAATTGTTTGTATCTTTCCCAAGCTTCATAGAGGGATTCTCCATCCTTCTGTCTGAAGGTTTGGACTTCCACTCTAAGCTTACTCAATTTTTGAGGTGGAAAGAACTTTGCCAAGAAGGCATTGACTAGCTTTTCCCATGAGTCCAGGCTTTCTTTAGGTTGTGAGTCCAACCATGTCCTAGCTCTGTCTCTTACAGCAAAAGGGAATAGCATAAGTCTGTAGACTTCAGGGTCAACCCCATTAGTCTTGACAGTGTCACAGATTTGCAAGAATTCAGCTAAAAACTGATGAGGATCTTCCAATGGAAGTCCATGAAACTTGCAATTCTGTTGCATTAGAGAAACTAATTGAGGCTTAAGCTCAAAGTTGTTTGCTCCAATGGCAGGGATAGAGATGCTTCTCCCATAGAAGTCGGGAGTAGGTGCAGTAAAGTCACCCAGCACCTTCCTTGCATTGTTTGCATTGTTGTTGTTTTCGGCTGCCATGTGTTCTTCTTCTTTGAAGATTTCTGTTAGGTCCTCTGTAGAGAGTTGTGCCTTAGCTTCTCTTAGCTTTCACTTCAAGGTCCTTTCAGGTTCAGGGTCAGCTTCAACAAGAATGCCTTTGTCTTTGTTCCTGCTCATATGAAAGAGAAGAGAACAAGAAAATGTGGAATCCTCTATGTCACTGTATAGAGATTCCTTAAGGTGTCAGAAGAACAGAAAAATAGAAGAAAGAGGTAGAAGAATTCGAACTAAATCAGAGAGAGTTCGAATTGTGCATTGAGAATGAGTGGTACTCCATAAATAAAAGGATGTGGGAAGAGGGGAAGAGAATTTTCGAAAATTAATTAAAAAGTTTTTTAAAATCATTTTGAAAAATTGATTGATGATTTTCGAAAACTCAAAGTGGAAAAGGAATCAAGTGATTTTTGAAAAAGATTTTGAAATTGGAAGTCAAAAAGATTTGATTGAAAACTATTTTGAAAAAGATGAGGTTAAGAAGATATGATTGGTTTTAAAAAATATGTGATTGAGAAGATATGATTTGAAAACTATTTTAAAAAGATTTGATTTTAAAAATTAATAACTTGGCTATCAAGAAAAGATATGATTCAAACATTAAACCTTTCTCAACAGAAAAGGCAACATACTTGAAATGTTCAATCAAATCATTAATTGTTAGCAAGTATCTTTGAAAAAGGAAAGAAATTGATTTTGAAAACATTTGATTGAAAAGATATGATTTGAAAAAGATTTGATTTTGAAAAAATTTGAAAACTTGAAAAAAAATTGATTTGAAAACAAAATCCTCCCCTTTGTGCCATCCTGGCGTTAAACGCCCAGAATGGTGCACATTCTGGCGTTTAACGCCCAAAACTATACCCTTTTGGGCGTTAAACGCCCAACCAGATACCCTGGCTGGCGTTTAAACGCCAGTCTGTCCTTCTTCACTGGGCGTTTTGAACGCCCAGCTTTTTCTGTGCAATTCCTCTGCTGTATGTTCTGAATCTTCAATTCTCTGTATTATTGACTTGAGAAGACACAAATTAAAAATATTTTTGGATTTTTAATAATCAAAATGCAACTAAAATCAAATAACAATGCATGCAAGACACCAAACTTAGCAGTTTGTATACTACTGACATTGACAAAATGAAAATGCATATGGAAAATAACAAAACACTCAAGTCAAGAGGATTCAAAGATCAGAGTAAGAAATAATCAAGAATTACTTGAAGATCCTTAAGACACATGAATGAATGCATGCAATTGACACCAAACTTAAGATGAGACTCTAGACTCAAACAAGAAACATAAAATATTTTTGGTTTTTATGATTTTGTAATTTTTTTGTGCTTTTTCGAAAATAAAGAAAATAAAGGTATCAAAATTCTTAATGAGAATTCCAGGAATCATGCAATGTTAGTCTAAAGCTTCAGTCTAAAGGAATTAGACATGGCTAGCCAAGCTTCAGCAGGACATTGCATTCAAGAGCTAAATTGATGAAGATCAATCAGCTTTGGTGATGATAAGAACATCACCTTGAAACACTAGAATTCATTCTTAAGAATTCTGAAGAAAAATACCTAATCTAAGCAACAAGATGAACCGTCAGTTGTCCATACACAAAACAATCCCCGGCAACGGCGCCAAAAACTTGGTGCGCGAAATCGTGATCACTACAACTTCGCACAACTAACCAGCAAGTGCACTGGGTCATCCAGGTAATACCTTACGTGAGTAAGGGTCGATCCCACGGAGATTGTTGGTATGAAGCAAGCTATGGTCACCTTGTAAATCTTAGTCAGGCAGACTCAAATGGGTATAGATGATGAATGAAACATAAAGATAAAGATAGAGGTACTTATGTAATTCATTGGTAGGAACTTCAGATAAGCGTATGAAGATGCCTTCCCTTCCGTCTCTCTGCTTTCCTACTGTCTTCATCCAATCCTTCTTACTCCTTTCCATGGCAAGCTTATGTAGGGTTTCACCGTTGTCAGTGGCTACCTCCCATCCTCTCAGTGAAAATGTTCCTATGCTCTGTCACAGCATATGGCTAATCAGCTGTCGGTTCTCGGTCAGGCCGGAATAGAATCCAGTGATTCTTTTGCGTCTGTCACTAACGCCCCGCCTGCTAGGAGTTTGAAGCACGTCACAGTCATTCAATCATTGAATCCTACTCAGAATACCACAGACAAGGTTAGACCTTCCGGATTCTCTTGAATGCCGCCATCAGTTCTAGCCTATACCATGAAGACTCTGATCTCACGGAATGGCTGGCTCGTTTGTCAGGCGAGCACTCGGTTGTCAGGCGATCAACCATGCATCGTGTATCAGGAATCCAAGAGATATTCACCAGAGCCTTGGTTGCTCGTAGAACAAAAGTGGTTGTCAGTCACCTTGTTCATAGGTGAGAATGATGATGAGTGTCACGAATCATCACATTCATCAAGTTGAAGAACAAGTGATATCTTGGACAAAGAACAAGCGGAATTGAATAGAAGAACAATAGTAATTGCATTAATACTCGAGGTACAGCAGAACTCCACACCTTAATCTATGGTGTGTAGAAACTCCACCGTTGAAAATACATAAGAACAAGGTCTAGGCATGGCCGTGAGGCCAGCCTCCCAATGATCTAAGAACTAGATGTCCCCAAGATGAAAATACAATAGCAAAAGGTCCTACTTATAGAAAACTAGTAGCCTAGGGTGTACAGAGATGAGTAAATGACATAAAAATCCACTTCCGGGCCCACTTGGTGTGTGCTTGGGCTGAGCAATGAAGCAATTTCGTGTAGAGACTCTTCTTGGAGTTAAACGCCAGCTTTTATGCCAGTTTGGGCGTTTAACTCCCATTTAGGTGCCAGTTCCGGCGTTTAACGCTGGAATTCCTGAGGGTGACTTTGAACGCCGGTTTGGGCCATCAAATCTTGAGCAAAGTATGGACTATCATATATTGCTGGAAAGCCCAGGATGTCTACTTTCCAACGCCGTTGAGAGCGCGCCAATTGGACTTTTGTAGCTCCAGAAAATCCACTTCGAGTGCAGGGAAGTCAGAATCCAACAGCATCTGCAGTCCTTTTCAGTCTCTGAATCAGATTTTTGCTCAGGTCCCTCAATTTCAGCCAGAAAATACCTGAAATCACAGAAAATCACACAAACTCATAGTAAAGTCCAGAAAAGTGAATTTTAACTAAAAACTAATAAAAATATACTAAAAACTCAACTAAAACTACTAAAAACATACTAAAAACAATGCCAAAAAGGGTACAAATTATTCGCTCATCATTGTTCTAAGATATTCATTTGCACCCAAGAACATGATGAATGTGATGATTATGTGACACTCATCATCATTCTCACCTATGAACGAGTGCCTGACATCCACTTCTGTTCTACAAGCAAACAAGGCTCTAATGTTTATCTCTTGGATTCCTGATACACGATGCATGGTTGATCGCCTGACAACCGAGTGCTCACCTGACAAACGAGCCAGCCATTCCGTGAGATTAGAGTCTTCGTGGTATAGGCAAGAACTGATGGCGGCATTCAAGAGAATCCGGAAGGTCTAACCTTGTCTGTGGTATTCTGAGTAGGATTCAATGATTGAATGACTGTGACGTGCTTCAAACTCCTGAGGGCGGGGCGTTAGTGACAGACGCAAAAGAATCAATGGATTCTATTCCGGCCTGATCGAGAACCGACAGATGGATAGCCGTGCCGTGACAGGGTGCGTTGAACATTTCCACTGAGAGGATGGGAGGTAGCCACTGACAACGGTGAAACCCTTGCATAAGCTTGCCATGGAAAGGAGTAAGAAGGATTGGATGAAGACAGTAGGAAAGCAGAGAGACGGAAGGGACACAGCATCTTCATGCGCTTATCTGAAATTCCCACCAATGAATTGCATAAGTACCTCTATCTTTATCTTTATGTTTTATTCATCATCTATACCCATTTGAGTCTGCCTGACTAAGATTTACAAGGTGACCATAGCTTGCTTCATACCAACAATCTCCGTGGGATCGACCCTTACTCGCGTAAGGTTTATTACTTGGACGACCCAGTGCACTTGCTGGTTAGTTGTGCGGAGTTGTGATGGAGAGTTGAGATTGCAATGAGCGTACCATGTTGATGGCGCCATTGATGATCACAATTTCGTGCACCAGTCGCGTCGGTCACGCGGTCGCGTGACCCATGTTATGCTTCTGGCGCGAGTGCAGCCTCGCGCCAGCACAACTCTCTGTTCAAATTAATTTATTTGCCAAAATTAGGGTGACGCGATCGCGTGGGTGACGCGATAGCGCGGATGGCCATTTTTGGAAAATGATGCAGCCGCGTGGGGCACGCGGTCGCGTGAGAGGGCTTGGGCTTCTAGCACGAGTCCAGCCCAATTCCAGCACAACTTTCGGCCATGCACCTTTTTGACGTCGAAAATCAGGGCACGCGGTCGCGTGGGAGGCCATTATGCCCATGTGACGCGGACGCGTCAGCGACGCGGTCGCGAGGGTCGATTTGTTCCACTGGCACGCCTCCAGCCACGCTCCAGCGTGACTCTCTATTCATTTTTATTTTATCCCCTCTCCTTGCGATGCGGACGCATCGCTGATGCGGTCGCGTCGCGTGGCATCATTTTTTTTTTTATGCAGTATGCAGAATGCAATGCTTAGTGTGAATGCTATGCATGATTCCAGGTTCAATAAAATAAAATTCAAAAACAAACAAAACTAAATGAAATTAAAATTGAAAAATGAACGATCATACCATGGTGGGTTGTCTCCCACCTAGCACTTTTGGTTATAGTCCTTAAGTTGGACATTTGATGAGATTCCTACTATGGTGGCTTATGCTTGTACTGATCCAGGAATCCCCACCAATGTTTGTATTTCCAGTAGCCTCCGGGGTTCCAAACTAAGCATGTAAAGCCCTTAAGAAGCTTCAAACAGATTCTTAGGCTCCCGGGGTGACAAATGCCAGAACAGATTCCAGGATCCCAAACTTTACTTTTACACCCGTTTTTGTTTCGATCTGCATTTTTCCGGCCGGGTGAAAGGTGATCTGAATTCTTGCTGCAGTGACCAAACAGCTTCCTAGACCCATTCAGTTGAGCTTTATACCAACCTTTGCGTTTGAACTTAAAACTTCCAACCATGATGAACCTTGCAGGACAATTCTTACCACTGGCCATCTTCCTCTTACTCTTAATGTCACAAAGAGCTCTAAGTTGACCATCCGTCTCCAGTAGCCCATATTCAAGTGGAATTAGAAAGCTAAGGGATATGAATTTTACCCAGTTGAATGTTGTGAAGGATGATGGCAACTTAGGGGGAGGTATTTTTAATGAAATTGCAAGCTCCACTCCCTTGTGCTCTTTTCTGATAATTACCACCTCTTTGCAAGCTTCTTCAATTTCAACCTCTTTCTCTTGGCAGCTTTCTTCCAATTCAATCTTTTCTTCATTGCTCACCAAGGGCATGGGAGGTTGTGCTTCTTCTTCTTGAATCTCCATCACTTGATCAACTTCTTCCAAGTCTTCAACTGTTATATGCATTGGAGGTTGTACACCTTCCTCAGCATCAATTTCAACCGTCTTGGAAGAAGACTCGATGTCTTGGCTTTCCCATGGAGGTTCTGCATCTCCTAAGTCTTCAACCACTTCTTCTTCTTCTTGAACAATGACAGCTTCTTCTACTTGTTCTAGTACGAATTCATTCTCTGTCTTGTTCACTGGGGTTTCTGGTATCTTCTTCATGCTACGCTCTTCACTAGACTGTCCACATAGAGCTGTGGCTGATCCTTGTATATTTGAGCGCCGGGAAGCTAATTGACTCATTATTGCTTGCCCCAATTGATGCATGGTTACCTGACATCGATCCACTGTTTCCTTGAGACGATCCTTTGTCTCTTGACGCACTCGGCTTTCATAAATAGAATCATAGTGCTCTTGGATTGATGGATATGGAGATGGTGAATATTGAAGTGGTGGTTCATGTGAGTAATTGGGTTGGAATTGGGGTGGTTCTATATATGGTTCATATGGCTCATAAGGTGGTTAGTATGGTGGTTGAGGGTTAGGGTCATATGGAGGTGAATGGCGGCAAGGGGCTTGTGAGTGTGGTGGGTTGAGGTTGTGTTGAAAGGATGATCTCTGAGCATAGGGTGGGGCTTGTTGGTAGCTACAAGGTGATCCACCATATCTATCAGCTTGGGATGCATTGTAGCCTGGTCTTTGTCCATGATATCCAGGATGGTGTTGTTGCCTAAAGGGTTGATTAGATCCTCTTGGCTCCATCCATCCTTGATTGGTCTGACCTTGATGCATATTCCTGTTGTGGTTTCTATTTCCTTCAACAAAGTTAGAACCAAACTCAAAGCGAGACAGGTGATAATTCATAGTAATTAATAAAAATCAAAAACACAAATAAATAAACAAGCAAAAGAAATTTTTTTTAAATATTTACAATAACCAATAATAAGGCACACGTTTGCAATTCCTCGGCAACGGCGCCATTTTGAAGTTAGGTTTTTTGCCAGTAAAGAAGTTCATAAAAATAGTCGCGTTGTAGATATAGTCTCTAAACCAACAGAAATCCCTTCGTACAAACGTTTGGGTGTCACGAGTAATAAACCCCTTTAAAAATTGTTAACCGAGTATTCAAACCTTGGGTCGTCTTCTCAAGGAATTGCAGGGAGGTATGTTCTTATTATTGGTTATGAATCCTGTAAATTAGGGGTTTTAGAAATAAGGGAGAAGTATGACAAGTAATTTAAATGGCAATTAAAAATAAATAAATAATTGTAAAATAAACTTTTGGCAAGGTAAGAGAAATTGGAAGCCCAACTTGGTGATCTCTCTCAATAATAACAAAAGTTGTATCTAAATTCCACTTAGTCAACCTTTAAAGTAAAGAAAAGTCAAGGGACTAATTAGTTGACCTTCAAATCCTATTTATTTCCTAAGAAAAAGTTGGGATTATCGAAGTTCAATTCAATTAGCAAGATAACGATTATCAATTATGCTGAGTTTGATAACTGTTGAGTTACTGATTTCTTAACCAAGACCAAAAAGGAAAAGAAATTAAATCTACTGGAATAAAAATAAATTGGATAAAGCCAAAGCATCCATAGCATATAAATCAGAAAACATCTCTGTAATATATAATCCTAACATGAAAAGTTCATAAGCCAATTGGGCAACATAAATCAAGCATAAAATAAAAGTATTAAAGTATCCAAAAGTAGAGGAGAAATATAAAGTAAAAGAAATATTGAACCTGATGAAGAGTCGAATTAAATTCTAATTTCTAAAAATCCTAATTTCTAAATCCTAAGAGAGCGGAGAGAGCATCTCTCTCTCTCTAAAAACTACATCTAAAACATGAAAAGTGAATTATGAAAGCATCATTATGAATGGATGCATTCCTCCACTTTATAGCCTCTAATTTGTGTTCTCTGGGCCAAAAACTGGGTCAGAAATAGCCCAGAAATCACTTCCAGCACTTTCGGGTTTGTACAGGTCGCGGAAAAGTGACGCGGCCGCATGGCTCACGCGGCCGCGCGGGTTGCGTTCCTGCCAGGTTTCACTTAGCAGTTTGAGTGCGAAGAGGTCAGGCTGGACAGCTTAGCAGTTTCTCCAACTTCTTGTATTCCTTCCACTTTTGCATGCTTCCTTTCTATCCTCTTAGCCATTCCTGCCCTGTAATCTCTGAAAACACTTAACGCACATATCAAGGCATCTAATGGTAATAAGAGAGGATTAATAATAAGCAAATATAATATCAAAGAAACATGTTTTCAATCAAAGCACATAATTTAGAAGGCAAATGTAAAACCATGGAAATAGTATGAATAAGTGGGTAAAGAGTTGATGAAAACCACTCAATTGAGCACAAGATAAACCATAAAATAGTGGTTTATCAGAAACACCTTTCATCATGGAGAAATCATCTAAATTTCTTATGGAAGGATCAACAAAAGCCTCAACAAGGCATTAATAATGGTGGAAGAAATAGGCTCAGCAATAGCAAGCCTTATCCATCATCTTCTCAGCAACAGACAGAGAATTCTGAGCAGAGCACCTCTAACTTAGCAAACTTAGTCTCTGATCTGTCCAAGGCCACTTTAAGTTTCATGAGTGAAACAAGGTCCTCCATTAGGAATTTGGAGGCACAAGTGGGCCAACTAAGTAAGAAGTTCATTGAAACTCCTCCTAGTACTCTCCCAAGCAATACTGAAGAGAATCCAAAAAGAGAGTGCAAGGCCATAGACATAATCAACATGGCCGAACCTAGGGAGGAAGGAGAGGACGTGAATCCCAATGAGGAAGACCTCATGGGATGTCTCTCAAGCAAGAAGGAGCTCCCTATTGAGGACCCATGAGATCTGAAGGTCATATAGAGACCATAGAGATCCCATTAAACCTCCTTCTGCCATTCATGAGCTCTGAAGATTATTCTTCATCTGAAGAGGATGAAGATGTAACTGGAGAGCAAGTTGCTCAATATCTAGGAGCCATCATGAAGCTGAATGCCAAATTATTTGGTAATGAGACTTGGGAAGGTGAACCTCCCTTGCTCATTAGTGAACTAGATACATGGGTTCAGCAAACTTTACCTCAAAAGAGACAAGATCCTGGTAAATTCTTAATACCATGTACCATAGGCACCATGACCTTTGAGAAGGCTTTGTGTGACCTAGGGTCAGGCATAAATCTTATGCCACTCTCTGTAATGGAGAAGCTGGGGATCATTGAGGTACAGCCTGCCATATTCTCATTACAAATGGCAGACAAGTCAGTAAGACAAGCTTATGGATTGGTAGAGGACGTGCTAGTGAAGGTTAAAGGTCTTTACATCCCTGCAGATTTCATAATCTTAGACACTAGGAAGGAGGAGGATGAATGCATTATCCTTGGTAGACCTTTTCTAGCCACAGCAGGAGCTATGATAGATGTTAACAGAGGAGAATTAGTCCTTCAATTGAATGGGGACTACCTTGTATTTAAGACCCAAGGATGTTCCTCTGTAACCATGGAGAGGAAGCATGAAAAGCTTCTCTCAATACAGAGTCAAACAGAGCCCCCCACAATCAAACTCTAAGTTTGGTGTTGGGAGGCCACAGCCAAACTCTAAGTTTGGTGTTGAATCCCCATATCCAAACTCTAAGTTTGGTGTTGGGAGTCTACAACATTGACCTGATCACCTGTGAGGCTCCATGAGAGCCCACTGTCAAGCTATTGACATTAAAGAAGCACTTATTGGGAGGCAACTCAATTTTTATTTATCTAATTTTATTTTTTATTTTATTGTTCTTTTATGTTTTATTAGGTTCATGATCATGTGGAGTCAAAATAAATACTAAAATTAAAAACAGAATCAAAAACAGCAGAAGAAAAAGCACACCCTAGAGGAAGGGCTTATTGGCATTTAAACACCAGTAAGGAGCATCTGGCTAGCGTTCAACGCCAGAATAAAGCATGGATCTGGCGTTGAACACCAGAAACAAGCATGGAACTGGCGTTCAACGCCAGAAACATGCTGCAAATGGGCATTGAACACCCAAAACAAGCATGAAGCTGGCGTTCAACGCCAGAAACAAGCATCAATCTGGCGTTAAACGCCAGGATTGCATGCAGAGGGCATTTTACACGCCTCATTGGTGCAAGGATGATAATCCTTGACACCTCAGGATCTGTGGACCCCACAGGATCATCTCAGGATCTGTGGACCCCACAGAATCCCCACCTACCTCAACCCACCTTCTCTTCTCTTCACATAATCCAATAACACTCTTCCCCAAAAACCCTTCACCAATCACCTCAATCTCTCTTCCCCATCACCTCTTCACCACTCACATCCATCCACTCTTCCCCATAAACCATAAACCCCACCTACCTTCAAAATTCAAAATCCCTTTTCCCACCCAATCCACCCAATATGGCCGAACCTTAACCCCTCTCCCTCCACTATATAAACCCCTCCATTCTTCTTCATTTTCACACACAACAACCCTCTCTTCTCCTCCTTGGCCGTAACAACACCCTCTCTCCCTCAGTTCTATATCTTCTTCTTCTTCATCTATTCTTTCTTCTCTTGCTCGAGGGCGAGCAATATTCTAAGTTTGGTGTGGTAAAAGCATAGCTTTTTGTTTTTCCATAACCACCTATAGCACCTAAGGCCGGAGAAACCTCTAGAAAAGGGAAAAGGAAGACAAAAGCTTCCACCTCCAAGTCATGGGAGATGGAGAGATTCATCTCCAAAGCCCATCAAGACCACTTCTATGAAGTTGTGGCCAAGAAGAAGGTGATCCCCAAGATCCCTTTCAAACTCAAGAAAAATGAGTATTCGGAGATCCGACATGAGATCCAAAGAAGAGGTTGGGAAGTTCGGACCAACCCCATTCAACAAGTCGGAATCCTAATGGTTCAAGAGTTCTATGCCAATGCATGGATCACTAGGAACCATGATCAAAGTGTGAACCCGAATCCAAAGAATTATCTTACAATGGTTTGGGGGAAATACTTAGATTTCAGTCCGGAAAATGTGAGGTTGGCATTCAACTTGCCCATGATGCAAGGATATGTATGCCCCTACACTAGAAGGGTCAACTTTGATCAAATGTTGGACCAAGTCCTTATGGACATATGTGTGGAAGGAGCTCAATGGAAAAGAGACTCCAAAGGCAAGCTGGTTCAATTAAGAAGACTGGACCTCAAGCTTGTGGCTAGAGGATGGATGGAGTTCATCCAACGCTCCATCATCCCCACTAGCAACCAATCCGAAGTTACTGTGAATTGGGCCATCATGATTCATGGCATCATGAATGGAGAGGAAGTAGAAGTACATGAAGTCATCTCCCTTGAATTCTACAAAATAGCCGAAAAGTCCTCCACCATGGCAACGCTAGCTTTTCCTCATCTTATTTGCCATCTGGTGGACAAAATTGTGATTCATACTTGAATTGTTGTTCGAAATTAATTCCCCGGTAATGGCCCCAAAAACTTGGTGCTCAAAACCATGGTCTATATATAATTTCACAACTTCGTACAACTAACCAGCAAGTGCACTGGGTCGTCCAAGTAATAAACCTTACGTAAGTAAGGGTCGATCCCACGGAGATTGTTGGTATGAAGCAAGCTATGGTCATCTTATAAATCTTAGTTAGGCGGATAATAATTGGTTATGGAGTTTTCGAATAATAATAATAAATAAACAGAAAATAAAATAGAGATACTTATGTAATTCAATGGTGGGGATTTCAGATAGGCGTATGAAGATGCTATGCTCCTTTTGAATCTCTGTTTTCCTACTTCCTTCTTCCAATCCTTCTTACTCATTTACATGGCAAGCTGTATGTAGGGCATCACCGTTGTCAATGGCTACATCCCATCCTCTCAGTGAAAATGGTCCAAATGCTCTGTCACAGCACGGCTAATCATCTGTCGGTTCTCGATCATGTCGGAATAGAATCTATTGATTCTTTTGCGTTTGTCATCACGCCCAACAATCGCGAGTTTGAAGCTCGTCACAGTTATTCAATCCCTGAATCCTACTCGGAATACCACAGACAAGGTTTAGACTTTCCGGATTCTTATGAATACCGCCATCAATCTAGCTTATACCACAAAGATTCTGATCAAAGAATCCAAGGGATATGCGCTCGGTCTAAGGTAGAATGGAAGTGGTTGTCAGTCACGCGTTCATAGGTGAGAATGATGATGAGTGTCACGGATCATCATATTCATCATGTTGAAGTGCAACGAATATCTTAGAACAGGAATAATCTGAATTGAATAGAAAATAGTAGTAATTGCATTGAAACTTGAGGTACAGTAGAGCTCCACACCCTTAATCTATGGTGTGTAGAAACTCCATCGTTGAAAATACATAAGTGATGAAGGTCCAGGCATGGCCGAATGGCCAGCCCCCAAAACATGATGTGAAATTCGAAAATAAAGGAGAAAGACCAGATATGTGGTCAAAAGACCGAATGGTCAAAGACACTGAATACAATAGTAAAAAGTTCTATTTATACTAAAGTAGCCACTAGGGTTTACAGAAATAAGTCTAAGTGCAGAAATCCACTTTCAGGGCCCACTTGGTGTGTGCTTGGGCTGAGCTTGAGCTTTGCACGTGCAGAGGCTTCTTTTGGAGTTGAACGCCAAGTTGTAACATGTTTTTGGCGTTCAACTCTGATTCGTGATGTGTTTCTGGCGTTTGACTCTAGAATGCAGCCTGGAACTGGTGTTGAGCACCAGTTTACGTCATCTAATCTCAAATAAAGTATGGACTATTATATATTTCTGGAAAGCTCTGGATGTCTACTTTCCAATGCCGTTGAGAGCCATTTGGATTTCCGTAGCTCCAGAAAATCCATTTCGAGTGCAGGGAGGTCAGAATCCAACAGCATCAGCAGTCCTTTGTCAGCCTTTTATCAGAGTTTTGCTTAGGTCCCTCAATTTCAGCCAGAAAATACTTGAAATCACAGAAAAATACACAAACTCATAGTAAAGTCCAAAAATGTGAATTTAGCATAAAAACTAATGAAAACATCCCTAAAAGTAGCTAGATCCTACTAAAAACTACCTAAAAACAATGCCAAAAAGTGTATAAATTATCCGCTCATCACCATCTATGTTACTTAGCTGGAGTCATCATAGAAGGAGACATCCCCATTGAGGAGGATAAGTCCATCACTAAGAAGAGGATGGAGCAAACAAGAGAGCCCATTCATGGATCCCAAGAGACGCATGAGGAAGCTCATCACCAAGAAATCCTGGAGATGCCTCAAGGGATGTACTTTTCTCCCAACAACTATTGGGAACAACTCAACACTTCTCTAGAAGATTTGAGTTACAATATGGATCAATTAAGGGTGGAACATCAAGAGCACTCCATCATTCTCCATGAAATTAGAGAAGATCAAAGAGCAATGAGGGAGGAGCAACAAAGGCAAGGAAGAGACATAGAAGAGCTCAAGGACATCATTGGTTCTTCAAGAAGAAAGAGCCACCATCACTGAGGTGGACTCATTCCTTGTTCTTATTTCTCTGTTTTTCGGTTTTTATGATTAATGTTTATCTATGTTTGTGTCTTTCCTACATGATCATTAGTATTTAGTAACCATGTCTTAAGGCTATGAATAATTCCATAAATCCTTCACCTCTCTTAAATGAAAAATGTTTCTAATTCAAAAGAACAAGAAGTACATGAATTTCGAATTTATCCTTGAATTTAGTTTAATTATATTGATGTAGTGACAATACTTTTTGTTTTCTGAATGAATGCTTAAATACTGCATAATTTTGATCTTGTTGTTTATGAATGTTAAAATTGTTGGCTCTTGAAAGAATGATGAACAAAGAGAAATGCTATTGATAATCTGAAAAATCATAAATTTGATTCTTGAAGCAAGAAAAAGCAGTGAATAGCAAAAGCTTGTGAAAAAAAAAGAGAGAAATAGAAAGAAAAAAAAGCAAGTAGAAAAAGCCAATAGCCCTTAAAACCAAAAGGCAAGGGTAAAAAGGATCCAAGGCTTTGAGCATCAATGGATAGGAGGGCCCAAGGAAATAAAATCCAGGCCTAAGCGGCTAAATCAAGCTGTCCCTAACCATGTGCTTGTGGCATGCAGGTCCAAGTGAAAAGCTTGAGACTGAGTGGTTAAAGTCGTGATCCAAAGCAAAAAGAGTGTGCTTAAGAGCTCTGGATACCTCTAACTGGGGACTTTAGCAAAGCTGAGTCACAATCTGAAAAGGTTCACCCAGTCATGTGTCTGTGGCATTTATGTGTCCGGTGGTAATACTGGAAAACAAAATTCTTAGGGCCACGACCAAAACTCATAAAAGTAGCTGTGTTCAAGAATCAACATACTTAACTAGGAGAATCAATAACACTATCTAAAATTTGGAGTTCCTATAGATGCCAATCATTCTGAACTTCAAAGGATAAAGTGAGATGCCAAAACTGTTCAGAAGCAAAACGCTACAAGTCCCACTCATCTAATTAGAACTAATATTCATTGATATTTTGGGATTTATAGTATATTCTCTTCTTTTTATTCTATTTGATTTTCAGTTGATTGGGGACAAGCAACAATTTAAGTTTGGTGTTGTGATGAGCGGATAATTTATACGCTTTTTGGCATTATTTTTAGGTAGTTTTTAGTAGGATCTAGCTACTTTTAGGGATGTTTTCATTAGTTTTTATGATAAATTCACATTTCTGGAATTTACTATGAGTTTGTGTATTTTTCTGTGATTTCAGGTATTTTCTGGCTGAAATTGAGGGACCTGAACAAAAATCTTATTCAGGCTAACAAAGGACTGCTAATGTTGTTGGATTTTGACCTCCCTGCACTCGAAATGGATTTTCTGGAGCTACAGAACTCCAAACGGCACGCTCTCAACGGAGTTAGAAAGTAGACATCCAGAGCTTTCCATCAATATATCATAAATCATATTTTATTTGAGATTTGACGACGCAAACTGGCGCTCAACGCCAGTTCCATGCTTCATTCTGGAGTCAAACGCCAGAAACACGTCACGAACCAGAGTTGAATGCCAAAAACATGTTACAACTTGGCGTTCAACTCCAAAAGAAGCCTCTGCACGTGTAAAGCTCAAGCTCAGTCCAAGCACACACCAAGTGGGCCCCGGAAGTGGATTTCTGCATCAATTACTTACTTTTGTAAACCCTAGTAGCTAGTCTAGTATAAATGGGACATTTTACTATTGTGTTAGACATCTTGGTTTTCGTTTTGGGGACTGGCCATTCGGCCATGCCTGGACCACTATCACTTATGTATTTTTAATGGTGGAGTTTCTACACACCATAGATTAAGGGTGTGGAACTCTGCTGTACCTCGAGTTTTAATGCAATTACTACTATTTTCTATTCAATTCAGTTTATTCCTGTTCTAAGATATTCGTTGCACTTTACCATGATGAATGTGATAATCCGTGACACTCATCATCATTCTCACCTCTGAACGCGTGACTGACAACCACTTCCGTTCTACCTTAGACCGAGCGCATATCTCTTGGATTCCTTAATCAGAATCTTCGTGGTATAAGCTAGAATTGATGGCTGCATTTATGAGAATCTGGAAAGTCTAAACCTTGTCTGTGGTATTCCGAGTAGGATTTAGGGATTGAATGACTGTGACGAGCTTCAAACTCGCGATTGTTGGGCGTGATGACAAGCGCAAAAAAATCAATGGATTCTATTCCGACATGATCGAGAACCGACAGATGATTAGCCGTACTGTAACAGAGCATTTGGACCATTTTCATTGAGAGGATGGGATGTAGCCATTGACAACGGTGATGCCCTACATACAGCTTGCCATGGAAAGGAGTAAGAAGGATTGAAGGAAGGGAGTAGGAAAGCAGAGATCCAACAGGGACAAAGCATCTCCATACACTTATCTGAAATTCTCACCAATGATTTACATAAGTATTTCTATCTTTATTTTCTGTTTATTTATTATTACTATTCGAAAATTCCATAACCATTTATTATCCGCCTAACTGAGATTTACAAGATGACCATAGCTTGCTTCATACCAACAATATCCGTGGGATCGACCCTTACTCACGTAAGGTTTATTACTTGGATGACCCAGTGCACTTGCTAGTTAGTTGTGCGAAGTTGTGAAGAAAGTGCTGAGTTATAAATGCGCATACCAAGTTGAGCGCCATTGTTAAAGATCACAATTTCGTACACCAGTGTACTTGTATATATCTTTGCTTGATTATGGTTTTATGATAGTTATATATGAATGTTGCTTAGTATAGAAAATAAGTTTGGTTAAAACAACAAAGAATTTTCAAAAAATCTCCTTTTTGGGCATTCCATTGATTAGATTTGAAAAATTATTTTTGAACTTGCTTGAAGCATCTTTATATGGAACATAGAAAAGATCTTGAACAAATACCAAGTAAGGTTTGAGCTTTAATTGTGTGGTTGCACATTTTCAACCACAAATTTTGTTCTTGTGTGTTAAATCCCTTTCATGATTGTGATCTTAGATTTGCTTTAGTCTTTATGTCCTATATTTGATGTTTTGAATTGCATTTAGTATGATTGAGGCCATTTTTTGGAATTTGAACTCACTAACCCATATGGCCAACCCTTACATCTACCTTTGCAAACCACTTTTGAGCCTTTTAATTCCCCTTTGTTCTCATTATAAGCACATCATTCACCCTAAGTGAAAAACCATTATGTCCTTGAATTGTATCTTTGATTAGCTTGGGTTTGAGTGTGTGTGTGTGTGTGTTAATCAAGTGTGGGGAAATTTGTGGGAAAACTTTGGTAGTTAGTGCTTTGGGTGTTCATTGAAAATATTTGGAAAGGTGGGAAAACATTCATGCATTCATTACTTGGAACATATGCATCTCTCTTGTATGATAAAAAAAAGAAGAAAAAGAAAAAAAATAAAAAAAGAAAAAAAAAGAAAAAGGAAAAAAAAGAAATAATAATAAGAATGTAAATAAGAGATGCATATGTGGTTAAATTGAAAAGAGGCATGCATGACTGAATGTGAGAAAGGGATAAATGGGTAGTTAGGTTGCTTTGTTATGTATATAGGATGATATAGGATTAGGTGGGACACATGAGCTAATCAAAGATCCAATCTATTAGCCCACTTAACCATATTAATCCTACCCTTACCTAAGCCCCAATACAACCCACAAAAGTCCTCATGATATTTGCATTCATGCATCAAATGTTAGTTGATTGTTAGACGACATTCAAATCTTTGAAAAATATGATTAAAGGAGCATTGAGTGAATAAGTCCTACACACTGAGCGATTAGAGTGTAAACACATCCGGTGAGGGGTTTGATCGCTCAATTCTATGCTTCCATCCCTTATCTTGTATCTTCTTGCAAGTTGTTGAAATGAATTTGAAAATTTCAAATCAAATCTTTGAACATTGATCATATTGCTATATTTGCTTTGTCTTGGCCCTAAGTTTTTACTTTGGATTGATTGAGATTCTTTTATTTGTTTTTGCCAAACTCAATAGGAATCATATTGTAAATATAGGTAGATAGCATTTAGTATAGTTGCATGCATATAAGAAGTTGCATTAAATAAATTATTTTCCCTTCATTCATCTCCTTTGGTTGTGTTTAGCATGAGGACATGCTATTGTTTAAGTGTGGGAGAATTGATGAATCCATATTTTACGATATATTTTGGTTTGATTTGAGTGAATTTCATCACATAAACCCACATTTATTCACCTAAATAGCATGCTTTTGAGATTTCTTCCTACATTGTGCTTGAAAGTGAAAACATGCTCTTTTGTACTTAATTTAGTCAATTTTATTCACTTTAATCCCATTTGGTGCCTTGATGTATTTGTTAAGTGATTTTCAGGTTTCCAAGGCAAGTATGGGTTGAAGAAGTGAGGAAAAGAGCATGCAAAAGGGAAGAATTCAAGAAATGAAGGATTTGAAAAGCTGCCAGCCCTGACCTCTCTGTACTAAATTGGTCATAACTTGAGCTACAAAGGTCCAAATGAGGCGGTTCTAGTGGCAATGGAAAGCTAACGTCTAGGGCTTCAAAATGATATGCAATTTGCTATAGTGGACTGATGTTAGAATTTTTGCTAGTAAAAAATTTTACAAAAATAGTCGCGTTGTAGATATATGTCACAAGTAACAAATCCCTTTGAAATTGATAACCGAGTATTCAAACCTCGGGTCGTCTTCTCAAGGAATTGCAGGGAGATATGTTCTTATTATTGGCTATGAAAAAGGTAAAATTGGGGGGTTTTGGAATTAAGGAAGAAGTATGACAAGTAATTTAAATGACAATTAAAATAAATAAATACTGTAAAGCAAACCCTTTGGCAAGGTACGAGAAATTGAAAGTCCAGACTTAGTTATTCTTATCAACAATAATGAAAGTTGAATCTTAATTCCACTTAGTTAACCTTTGCTAAAGCAAAGGAAAGTCAAGGGACTAATTAGTTGACCTTCGAATCCTATTTATTTCCTAAGAAAAGGTTAGGATTATTGAAGTTCAGTCCAATTAGCAAAGATAACAGTTATCAATTATGTTGAGCTATGATAACTCCTGAGTTACTGATTTCTTAACCAAGACCAAAAGGAAAGGAAATTAAATCTACTGGAATAAAATGTCTTCAGATTGGGAATAATCAATAACATAAACAAAAGAAAGCAATATTAAACTGAAATACCTCAAATAAAATTTAATAGGGAAATCATCATGAATGTGGCATAAGCCAAATAGGCAACAAAACTAATATAAGCATTCAAGTATCTGAAAATAAGAAATAAATGTAAAGTAAAAGAACCTTGAACCTGGGATCGAGAGTCACTCCTAAAACTAAGAGAAGTCCTAAATCCTAGTTTCTAAAAATCCTACCTAAATCCTAAGAGAGAAGAGAGAACCCCTCTCTCTAAAAACTATATCTAAAACATGAAAAGTGAATTATGAGAGCATGTTTATGAATGGATGCATTCCCCCACTTTATAGCCTCTAATCTGTGTTCTCTGGGCCGAAAACTGGGTCAGAAACAGCCCAGAAGTCACTTCCAGTGCTTTCTGGTCCGTACAGGTCGCGGCCAAGTGACGCGGAGGCGTCGCCCACGCGGCCGCGCGGATTGAAGTTCGCCGATGCAACGCGTCCACGTGGATCACGCGTTTGCGTTGCCTAGTGTTAGGGCAACTATGGCATATTATATATCAAATCGAAGCCCCATACGTTAGCTTTCCAACGCAACTAGAACCGCGTCGTTTGGACCTCTGTAGCTAAAGTTATAGCCGTTTGAGTGCGAAGAGGTCAGGCTGGACAGCTTAGTAGTTTCTCCAACTTCTTGTATTCCTTTCATTTTTGCATTCTTTATTTCCATCCTCTGAGCCATTTCTGCCCTATAATATCTGAAAACACTTAACACACATATCAAGGCATCTAATGGTAATAAGAGAGGATTAAACATAG
Organism: Arachis stenosperma; assembly: GCF_014773155.1. Taxonomy (NCBI): domain Eukaryota; kingdom Viridiplantae; phylum Streptophyta; class Magnoliopsida; order Fabales; family Fabaceae; genus Arachis; species Arachis stenosperma. The sequence goes on along the minus strand of NC_080381.1, from coordinate 108,231,773 downwards.
GGAACTTAAGGTCAAAGAAGCATGTTTTAATCAAAGCACATAATTAGGAAGGCAAATGTAAAACCATGCAAATAGTATGAATAAGTGGGTAAAGAGTTGATAAAATCCACTCAATTAAGCACAAGATAAACCATAAAATAGTGGTTTATCAACCTACCCACACTTAAACAATAGTATGTCCTCATGCTAAGCTCAAGAGAAACTATAAAGATGAAGAGGAATGGTAAGATGTATGAAATGCAACCTATCTATATGAATGCAACTACATGCAAAAATGTTTCTACCTACTTGGTTAAAAATAAATAAGTTCTCCAAGACAAACATAAATCAGATTTCACTAATTCAAATCATATAAAATAAAGACAAGTAAACTTGTAAGAAGATAGCTCATGAAAGCAGGGAACATAGAATTAAGCACTGAACCCTCACTGGTAGTGTATATGCGCTCAAATCTCTCTAGTGTATAGGGTAATCACTCTATTCTTCTCTAGTCATGCTTTCTAAAACTTTGTTCTTCATCTAATCAATCAACAAATATTTAGTATACTAATGCAAACATCATGAGGTCTTTTCAAGGTTGTAATGAGGCTGAGGTAAAGGTGGAGATGTATATATAAGGCTAAGTGAGCTAACAAAGTGAATCCTTGATTAGTGTAAGATCTCACCTAACATATACATACTTTATACAATTTAAAATGCTTTACCTAGCTATCCAAAATTTTCCACTTTTGTATTACATGCTCATGTATCAAGCTTATTTTTGAATTTTGTCCCATGTGCATTGATTTTTTTTATTTTGCTTTTGGGGTATATATATATATATTTGTATCCCCTTATTTAATTACTTAATAATTTTTTTTTATTAATGCACATGGTAATTTAATTATTTTGATTTCACATGAGCATGCTTCCCAAATTTCAAATAATTTATTCACTTGAATACCTTTTTCTTATCATCCCATGTTCCCATAAATTTCCCCACACTTAGTTGATACACAATTTCTATCTTAAGCTAACCAAGGATTCAACTTGGGATTTTTAAATTATTTTTCTGCTTAAGGCTAGTAATGTGGTTATAGAACAAGAGGGGATTTAAAGGCTCAAGGGGGCTAACAAGGGTGATGTAAAGGTAGGCTAATTTGGGAATGGTGAGCAAGAATCAAACAATGGCCTCAATCATATGCAAGCATGTAAATATACTAAATAATGGACATATAGAATGGAACAAAGTAAAGATTGCAATTATAGAGAAGAAAATACACAAGAATAAAATATTATGGTTAAATAATGTAACCATGCAATTAAGCTCAAATCTTACAAGTTGTATGTTCTAGCTTTTACCTATGTTCCAAATACAACTTCAAACAAATTTAACACAAAATTTTTTTTTTCAATTTAAATTAGTGAAATACTATAAAAATTTCCTGAAAAAGAAAACATTACTTCAACCAAGTAGCAAAATATGCAAAAAGAATCAAACAAACATGCAGATGCAACAACTAACAAGGAAAATAAACCATTGGTGTTGAGACAGAAGAGTAACTAACCCATGAAGATCGGTATCGACCTCCCCACACTTAAAGATTGCACCGTCTTCGGTGCATGCTGAGATGTGCAGGTGGATGGGGGTTGTAGTTCCTCAGCTAGTGCTCTTTTGTGTTCCTGTCCTTGCCGGTGGTTTGGGAGTAGCTTTCTCTCTTTACCCTTCTTGGCGGCCATCCTGAAAGGGGAAAAAGGAAAGTAACAAGTAAAGCTAGGAGATCCAGCAAGGAAGAGAGCGGGAAAGGTGGTAATCAATGCACAGTAAAAAAGAATGATGTTAACACATGGTCATGACTACATGTGAAAAGTCATCAATAGAAATATAGTAAGTGCATGTGATGACAGTTAAATGCAAGATGTTTATTGGCATGCTGGCAAAGGCATGAGTAGCATAGATCAAGCATTCAATGTCTAAGTTAGATTACCGAGTCTTTCAAACTAACAATCATGTTTGTAATAATAATTATATTTAATTAATAAAATATAAAAAGGGGTTTGTGAAAAGCAAGCATTTATAGTAATAGATTAAAAGAAATCTTAAAAATAGTGCACAATGCCATACGGGCGTTTTCACAAACACATAGCATGCATGGTGAATAAGCTATTTGAAAGTATTAAATTGAATATGCAAGCAACCCTTTAAAAGGTAATATATAATTGTCAATTAATTCCACAAGTAAAATATAGAAATAATGACCCAAATAAATTTCTAACACCAATGAAAATAATGCAATGAATGAAAGTATGCAAATGAATTAAAATAAATAAAAAAAAAGAAAAATAAGAAGAATGAGAAAGGAAAGAAGGGAAGAAGAAGTAAGTAAGAAATGAGGGAGGAAAAATTAGGATTGGAGGAAGAAAAGATAAGATATTTGGCAAATTAGGATTGAGCTGTGCGGCGCAAGCGACGCGAACGCGTGGGTGACGCGTTCGCGTGGTTGGCGCTATTGTCAAGTGACGCGGTCGAGTCGGTCACACGGTCGCGTGACACGTTTTATGCTACTGGCGCGAGGGCAGCCTCGCGCTCGCACAACTTTCTGTTCAAAATCTTATTATGCCAAATTTTGGGTGACGCGATAGCGTGGTCGACGCGATCGCGTGAGTGGCCAATATGGGGATATGGCTCATGCGTCCGCGTGGTAAGGTGGTGCTTTCAGCACCAGTCCAGCACCACTCCAGCATAACTTTCGGCTATGCACCCTTTTCACGTCGATTTTCATGGCACGCAGCAGCGTAGGTGACGCGGTCGCGTGGGAGGCCAAAGTTCCCACATGACGCGGTCGCGTGGGTTCAAATCATGCTAAAGGCGCGCCTCCAGCCACGCTCTCGCGTGACTCTCTGTTCAATTCTTTTCTACCCATCGCACTAGTGACGCGGACGCGTCAGCGACGCGCTCGCGTCGCATGCGGATATATTTTATTATTATTTTTTTTATTATCTTTTTATGCAGTATGCAGAATGAAAAATGCAATGAATGATATGAAAAAATTACAGGTTCAATCAAAACTCAAAAACAAACAAAACATACTAGAATTAAAACTGAAAAGGGACGATCATACCATGGTGGGTTGTCTCCCACCTAGCACTTTTAGTTAAAGTCCTTAAGTTGGACTTTTGGTGAGCTCCTTGTCATGGTGGCTTACGCTTGTACTGATCCAGGAATCTCCACCAATGTTTGCAATTCCAATATCCTCCGGGATCCCAAATCTTGTTTCTACACCCGTCTTCAAGTTGATTATCATGATTCCATCCGGGTGGTTCAGCTTTAGAATTCTCACTGAAGCGTCCAAACAAATTCCTAGACCCATTCAATTGAGCTCTATACCAACCTTTGCGTTTAAATTTTGAGCTTCCAACCATAATGAACCTTACAGGACAATTCTTACCACTGACCATCTTCCTCTTACTCTTAATGCCACAAAGAGCTCTAAGTTGATCATCTGTCTCAAGTAGCCCATATTCAAGTGGGGTTAGAAAGCTAAGATATGAATTTTACCCACTTGAATGTTGTGAAGGATGATGGCAACTTAGGGGGAGGGGTCTCCAATAACTTTGGCAAGGTGATTTCAAGCTCTACTCCCTTATGCTCTTTGACAACTTCCACCTCTTTGCAAACTTCTTTGATTTCAACCTCTTCCTCTTGGTAGCTTTCTTCTAATTCAAACTCTTCATCATTGCGCACCAAGGGCATGGGAGGTTGTGCCTCTTCTTCTTGAATCTCCATCTCTTGATTAACCTTTTCCAAGTCTTCTATTATGACATGCCTTGGAGGTTGTACACCCTCCTCAACATCAATTTCAAATACTTTGGAAGGAGGCTTTATGACTTGAATTTCCCCTGGAGGTTCTGCATCTCCTAAGTCTTCAACCACTTCTTCCTCTTCAATAATTCCGGCTTCCTCCACTTGTTCTAGTACAAATTCATGTTCCTTACTGTCCACCGGAGTTTCTAATGTCTCCTTTATGCTACGTTCTTCATTAGATTGTCCACATGATGCCATGGGGGTTCCTTGAGTGTTCGAACGTCTAGAAGGTAATTGATTTATTGCTTTCTCCAATTGATGAAGGGTTGCATGAAATTGATCTACTGTTTCCTTGAGACGATCCCTTGACTCTTGTTCCTCCTTGATGATTACCTTTCCGTGACAACTCCCTTCAATTACTCCTTCATCTTCAAGGGTCTCTCCTACCTTCATCTTTAGTGCCTCCTCTAGCTCCTTATGAAGTATGGATTTGCGAAGATGATCCTCTCTCTCTTGTTCTATATCAATAGCATCATTGGGATCATCTTGCTCTTGGATTGATGGATGTGGGTGCTCTTCCATGGATGGTGGTGATGGGATGGGTGGATCATTATGTAGTTGAAAAGGAAGTGTACTAGAGTTTGAGGGTTGATTGTTGAAGGTATTTGGTGGTCCGATTCGGGCGGTGAGAGCTTGTATAGTAGAGTTTAGATCGGTAAATGCTTTCTCCATGGATGTTTGGGGTGGATAAGAGGGTTCATTTGTTGGGAGAAAAGGTTCATAACACGGAAGTGGTTCCTCTTGATAAGGATATGGAGATGATGTATATTGAGGTGGTGGATCTGGGTATGGTTCATATGGAGGTGAATGGTGGAAAGGGGCTTGTGAGTGTGGTGGTTCAAAGTTATGTTGTGAGGATGGTCTCTGAGCATACGGTGGGGCTTGTTGGTATCTACTAAGCGGTCTACCATATCTATCAGCTTGGTATGCATTGTAGGATGGTCTTTGTCTGTGATATCTGGGAGGGTGTTGTTGCCTAAAGGGTTGATCAGATCCTTTTGGCTCCGTCCATCTTTGATTGCTTTGACCTTGATGTATATTCCTATTATAGCTTCCATTCCTTGCAACAAAATTAGAACCAAACTCAAAGCGAGAGGGGTGAGAATTCATAATAACTATCAGAAATAAGAGGGAAGAGAGAAAACAAATAAACAAGTAAAAGAAATTTTTTTGTTTTTTTTTTGAAAAAATATTTACAATAACCAATAATAAGGCACACGTTTGCAATTCCCCGGCAACGGCGCCATTTTGACGTTAGGATTTTTGCTAGTAAAAAATTTTACAAAAATAGTCGCGTTGTAGATATAGATTCTAAACCAACAGAAATCCCTTCGTGCAAATGTTTTGGTTGTCACAAGTAACAAACCCCTTTGAAATTGATAACCGAGTATTCAAACCTCGGGTCGTCTTCTCAAGGAATTGCAGGGAGATATGTTCTTATTATTGGCTATGAAAAAGGTAAAATTGGGGGGTTTTGGAATTAAGGAAGAAGTATGACAAGTAATTTAAATGACAATTAAAATAAATAAATACTGTAAAGCAAACCCTTTGGCAAGGTACGAGAAATTGGAAGTCCAGACTTAGTTATTCTTATCAACAATAATGAAGGTTGAATCTTAATTCCACTTAGTTAACCTTTGCTAAAGCAAAGGAAAGTCAAGGGACTAATTAGTTGACCTTCGAATCCTATTTATTTCCTAAGAAAAGGTTAGGATTATTGAAGTTCAGTCCAATTAGCAAAGATAACAGTTATCAATTATGTTGAGCTAAGATAACTCCTGAGTTACTGATTTCTTAACCAAGACCAAAAGGAAAGGAAATTAAATCTACTGGAATAAAATGTCTTCAGATTGGGAATAATCAATAACACAAACAAAAGAAAGCAATATTAAACTGAAATACCTCAAATATCATTAAATAGGGAAATCATCATGAATGTGGCATAAGCCAAATAGGCAACATAACTAATATAAGCATTCAAGTATCTGAAAATAAGAAATAAATGTAAAGTAAAAGAACCTTGAACCTGGGATCGAGAGTCACTCCTAAAACTAAGAGAAGTCCTAAATCCTAGTTTCTAAAAATCCTACCTAAATCCTAAGAGAGAGGAGAGAACCTCTCTCTCTAAAAACTACATCTAAAATATGAAAAGTGAATTATGAGAGCATGTTTATGAATGGATGCATTCTCCCACTTTATAGCCTCTAATCTATGTTCTCTGGGCCGAAAACTGGGTCAAAAACAGCCCAGAAGTCACTTCCAGGGCTTTTTGGTCCGTACAGGTCGCGGCCAAGTGACGCGGAGGCGTCGCCCACGCGGCCGCTGGTGCACGAAATTGTGATCATCAATGGCGCCATCAACATGGTACGCTCAATTGCAATCTCAACTCTTTATCACAACTTCGCACAACTAACCAGCAAGTGCACTGGGTCGTCCAAGTAATAAACCTTATGCGAGTAAGGGTCGATCCCACGGAGATTGTTGGTATGAAGCAAGCTATGGTCACCTTGTAAATCTCAGTCAGGCAGACTCAAATGGTTATGGAGGATAACATAGAATATAAAATAAGGATAGAGATACTTATGTAATTCATTGGTGAGAATTTCAGATAAGTGTATGGAGATGCTTTGTCCCTTCCGTCTCTCTGCTTTCCTACTGTCTTCATCCAATCTTTCTTACTCCTTTCCATGGCAAGCTGTATATTGGGCATCACCGTTGTCAGTGGCTACAGTCCCGTCCTCTCAGTGAAAATGTTCAACGCGCTTTGTCACAGCACGGCTATTCATCTGTCGGTTCTCGATCATGTCGGAATAGAATCCAGTGATTCTTTTGCGTCTGTCACTAACGCCCCACAATCGCGAGTTTGAAGCTCGTCACAGTCATTCAATCCTTGAATCCTACTCAAAATATCACAGACAAGGTTTAGACCTTCCAGATTCTCTTGAATGCCGCCATCAATTCTAGCTTATACCACGAAGATTCCGATTAAGGGATCCAAGAGATATCCACTCAATCTAAGGTAGAACGGAGGTGGTTGTCAGGCACACGTTCATAGGTGAGAATGATGATGAGTGTCACGGATCGTCACATTCATCAAGTTGAGAAACAAGTGATATCTTAGAACAAGAATAAGCTGAATTGAATAGAAGAACAATAGTAATTGCATTGATACTCGAGGTACAGCAGAGCTCCACACCTTAATCTATGGTGTGTAGAAACTCCACCATTGAAAATACATAAGTGATAATAGTGATCATTGGCTTCGGCCCCATAGAGGGAACCAGAAGAACCAAGATGAGAATACAATAGCAAAAGGTCCTATTTGTAGAGAACTAGTAGCTTAGGGTTTACAAAGATGAGTAAATGACATAAAAATCCACTTCCGGGCCCACTTGGTGTGTGCTTGGGCTGAGCATTGAAGCTTTCATGTGTAGAGACTTTTCTTGGAGTTAAACACCAGCTTTTGTACCAGTTTGGGCGTTTAACTCCCATTCTTGTGCCAGTTCTGGCGTTAAACGCCAGAATTCTTGAGCTAACTTGGAATGCCTGTTTGGGCCATCAAATCTCGAGCAAAGTATAGACTATTATCCATTGCTGGAAAGCCCAGGATGTCTACTTTCCAATGCAGTTGAGAGCGCGCCAATTGGGCTTCTGTAGCTCCAGAAAATCTACTTCGAGTGCAGGGAGGTCAGAATCCAACAGCATCTGCAGTCCTTTTCAGCCTCTGAATCAGATTTTTGCTCGGATCCCACAATTTCAGCCAAAAAATACCTGAAATCACAGAAAAACACACAAACTCATAGTAAAGTCCAGAAAAGTAAATTTTAACTAAAAACTAATAAAAATACAATAAAAACTAACTAAAACATACTAAAAATATACTAAAAACAATGCCAAAAAGCGTATAAATTATCCGCTCATCAGCCGCGCGGATTGAAGTTCGCCGATGCGACGCGTCCGCGTGGATCACGCATTTGCGTCACCTAGCATCAGGGCAACTATGGCATATTATATATCAAATCGAAGCCCCGGACGTTAGCTTTCCAACACAACTGGAACTGCATCGTTTGGAACTCTGTAGCTAAAGTTATAGCCGTTTGAGTGCGTAGAGGTCAGGCTGGACAGCTTAGTAGTTTCTCCAACTTCTTGTATTCCTTTCATTTTTGCATTCTTCCTTTCCATCCTCTGAGCCATTCCTGCCCTATAATATCTGAAAACACTTAACACACATATCAAGGCATCTAATGGTAATAAGAGAGGATTAAACATAGGGAACTTAAGGTCAAAGAAGCATGTTTTCAATCAAAGCACATAATTAGGAAGGCAAATGTAAAACCATGTAAATAGTATGAATAAGTGGGTAAAGAGTTGATAAAATCCACTCAATTAAGCACAAGATAAACCATAAAATAGTGGTTTATCATGGACATAAGTCTAAGTGTGCGTACGCATAGGTACTTGTGCGTACGCACAAGTTAGGATTCAGCATGTGTGCGGACGCACACATCTGTGCGTCCGCACAGGTCCCTGCACGTGACCTCATTAATTGCATCTCACTGGCAGTGATTTCTGGGCCCCCAAAATCCAATCCAACTCATTTTTTGAAGCTATTTAAGGCTAAATTGAAGAAGGATGAAGGGAGGAGCAATTAGGTTTAACTTTTATCATGTTTTAGTGTAGTTTTCTAGAGAGAGAAGCTCCCCCCTCTCTCAGAATTAGGGTTTCTTAGTTTAATTCCTTGCAATTTCTACTTTTAATTCTTGTTTTTATTTACTTTTTCTTGTCATTTATTGTTATTGCATCTTTGTTCTTTACTTCTATTTTGCTATTTTATTTCTCTTGTTCTTTTATGTTTATGACACTTTGTTATTTTAATTTACATTTAACGCAATTTATGTTTTATGTTCATTTATTGCTTTCTTTAGTTATTGTTATGATTTTCTTGCATTTGATAGTTAGAATTTATTTTTATTGTAATTTAATATTATTTTATTTTCATGCACACCAAGTGTTTGATAAAATGTTTGGCTTAGTTTTTACTTAGTTTTTCTCCACTCTTGGCTTGAAATTGATGACTTTGGTGATCCTTGAGCCTTTGATGTCCATTCTTGTTTGATATATTAGAGTAGTTAGTTGATTTGGTCTCTCTTGACTCTATGTGACCCCTTAGTGCTGACATAGGACTTAGGGATTGAAATCAACTATGCCTATTTGACTTGTATTTGATGTAAGGTTGACTAAGTAGGATTAACTCTTCATAATCATCATATGTTTGTGGTCAATGTCTAGGATAGGTAACCTTAGCTCTCAATTACTTGCCAAGATATTTCTTGCATTTGAAGTTTACTTGCTTTTACTTTTATTACTTTGATGTCTACTTTCTTGCACGTTTAGTTTTCACACTCTTGGTTGAGAAATTGGGTGTTTGGGTGGAATTGAGTTGTGGATGTCCATTCCGCATTGTATGAGAATAGTTAATTGGTTTAGTTTCTATTGACACTAGTCTTTCACTAAGTAATTAGTGAGTTGACTAGGACTTATGGATTGAGATCAATTACACTCTTTTAACTAATTCTCAAGGAGGATTGACTAGTTTTGATTGATTCCACACAATTGCCATGTTTGTGGTCCACAACTAGGATAGGAAACCTAAACTCCCCAATTCTTGCCAAGAGTTACCATTTACATTCCTTGCATGTTTATTTGCTTTCTTTTAATTCCTTGGATGATCATTTAATTTCTTGATATTTACATTCTCTTCCCATGCTCGCTCTCTCATAGCCAATAATTATACATTTTATTGCAACTCCTAGGGAGAACGACCCGATGTTGAATTACTCTTGATCTCGGTTAATTAGAATTTGTAAACATTTGATTAAGATAATTCATTGTTGGTTTGGACTATGCTACCAACGATTTGATTCTTGTTTTGATTGATTCCAAACTATATAATAGTTCTCTCATCAATCATAACTTCCTCTACCAAAATCCATTTCCTACCAACTTTATATCCATTTAAAGATTTTTCAATGAACTTTAATTTAAAGAAATTTCAACAAATTTTGAAAACTGAGGCTCAAGTTATAATCCGTCAAAGTTCACCAAAAATCTATTTTTACCAAAAGTCTCAAAACCTCAATTTTACCAAACCTCCCAACTCAAAACCAAACTAATCACAACCCAAACCATACCAAAACAACGTAGAAGTCCATACCATTCCTCTCCCAACACAAACATTCATATTATCCCAATTACACCATTCAATACCATCAAAACCCTTAATCATCAACATCCAAAACCATCATAAACACTCATAATCATCCTCAACCAACAACAACATCAACAACTACTAAAAATCTTCATCATTTTCAATAACCATCACCAAACAATATCTAATATTAACCAAATCCATCTAAATATTTATTCCTCACATTATGCTCATAAAACTCACATCCTCCAACAATAGTCATCAAAATAAACATTCATACTCCTCATCAATTAACCTCAATATTAGCAATCATTATCAACATTCATATTACCACAATCAACATACACACTCGTCAACCTCAACCAACATCATAATATATCATTAACATCAATAACCCTCATACCCCTTATCAACCTCCCACTCGTCATCAATATCATCAATCCCTCATCAACAACAAATAAATCACAACATTCTTCATCCACCTCTATACAACTTATCATCAAACATCAATTTTACATACAATTAAACATACACCCAAACATTCAACCTTATCTTAAGGTAAGCTAGCCTAAGTGTCCAGAAACGTTACATATTACATAAAGAAAACCGAAACCATACATTGGCCGATTATCCTCCATGCATGAAACCACCAAAAAGCCAAGACAACTCCAAAAGGCACCAAAACCCAAACTAACAACACATATATCACCAAAATCAAAATCTAGAAACCATAACATACAACACTACAAGGGTTTTTGAGGATCTTTACCTTGTCAAAAGAGGATTGGGGCAATTCTCAACAATTATTCGTTACTAGAGATCACCTAAACAAGTAAAATCACAAAATCTACTAAAAAATCATAACCCAAAAATGCAGAAATCTAGGGTTGGAAATTGGAGCTTGAGCTTCAAGTTCTTACCAGATTTTCTTAGATAGAAATGAAGAGCTTGACGAGAGCTTCGAGTGGCTGCAAACGGCTCGTCAATCGAAGTTTTGTAGCTCAAGTTATGGCTCCCGAAAGGTGATAATGAAAAGTAACATCACCTCTTCTCCTCTCTCTCTCTCTCTCTCTCTCTCTCTCTCTCTCTCTCTCTCTCTCTCTCTCTCTCTCTCTCTCTCTCTCTCTCTCTCTCTCTCTCTCTCTCTCTCTCTCTCTCTCTCTCTCTCTCTGGGCTGGAAAATGAGCTCAAAGCTCATTAGTTAGGGCATATATATGTTGGACTTGGGTCCGGTCCAATCCGGTAAGGGTTTTTGGTCCGTTTGGCCCACTTTGGGGGTAAAACCTTTAAGATTAGTACCTGGTTTTCGATTCTAAATTATTTTTTATCCTTTCAAAATAATAAATCAACTTTCAAAATCTTATTTTCCAAAATACGCAGTACTGGACAGACTAGAGCCGATACTGCTAGCTTAAGCGCTAGTATGCATTTTTTTTACAAAAACTTTTCGAAAAAGATACATTTTCTAACCCAGTAAAATTTATTGAAACCAAATTTCACCTTTAAATTTTCAAATTAAACTTCTAAATTTGAATCTATTTCGAACACTTAAAATTATTATCTTTACTAAAGCGATTAAGCCGATTCTTACACACAGCAGCAACGTCTCACTCATCAGTCTTATCTCTACACCTTTCATTGACAGCTATGCATCATCTCCTTGCCGCCAATCACTGATTGCAACTGCTCGCTACTCATCGCCAGTCACCATTTGTATCTTCTTGCTACTTACCATCAGTCATTGCCCTGCCTCTTCTGTCTGTGTTGAAGATGTCGTCTTGGCTCCGCCATGGCTCGACCTCTGCCTCCACCTCTACTTCTGCATGTCGTGCCTCCTCTGTCTCTGATGCTCTTCTTTTAGCTTTGTCTGACTCCTCCTCTTACTTTTTTTTCATTGTCCAAGCTGACTAGGATGCAGAAATGAGCTTTTTTTTGTTATTATATTTGAATTTGTTTGCTTTCTCTTCTAAATGAGCTTTATATTGTTATTAAACTTCTTAATTGTAAATTAATCTGTAATTGATAATTTTTTACTATTTATTGCATTGATAGGTTCTTTCTTTCAATTTGTAAATTCAGGACAACGCATGATCGAAAGACTGAAAGATTACTTTGGGATAAAGGATCCTTAGTTGATTAAGGTTCAGGGAGAATTTTCCATGTTTGGGGTAACTCATGGCGGAGAGAGTGAGAGAGTGTGTTCGAGAGGGAGTATTTGGGAAAATTAGGGTAAGCTTAGTGTGGTTTATGAAATTTTCACCTATTATTGATTTAATTTAATTATTAATTACACCTAAGTAATTACTTTAGGGATGTTGCCATCTCATACGTGGCCAACTCAGCAGCACTCTCATCAGAGATGTGTTCCGACGAGTTTTAGGACATGCTTGTCAAATTTTAAAATCTTTTAAAGATTGTTTTGTTAAAAACAAAGATCAAATACTATTTTGTCAACACTAAAATTTTTCGACTACCAATTTTTCATTTACTTCATTATTAAATAATAATCAACAAAAAATATATCAAATAAAACAAATGCTTGAAAATTCAGAGGTAGATTTATTTTATATGAAATTTTAAGAGAAAAGGTATTAAATTTTTGTAAAAAGATTCTGATAAAATTAGATTTTTGAGCCAAAACCTCAATTAAATTTACAAAGAATTGTACTTTTTATATTTATAATTTTTTTAAATTATATTTTTTATATTTTATTGTTAATTTTCATCCTATTCAATTAGGACTTAATATGCCTAGTTTTATAATTATTTTTAGTATATTTACTTAGTACTTTTTTTAAAGTCATAAATTTATTTTCGTTTTTTTTATATCTACTTCTTTAATGACTATTTATATATTTAGCTTATTAATATATATTACTACATAGTAAATAGTACAGTTATATAATTTGAATTTAGTTTTAACGTATTATTAGTTAATTTTAATGTATTATTAATATAAAATAATTATATATATATATATATTTAATTATATAATATTATATTAATAAAAATAATTATTTTTTATATTGATTATATGAATAATTATTAAAATAAATGTGAATATATGATTAAATGATTATATAAAATGTTTTATGTTGTTTGTACAATTAAATTAAACTCATATAATTTAGGCATTATATATTTGTAGAGTAAAACTTTACTTCAGTTCCTAACCATTATTTAAAATAACAATTCATTTTTTATCGATTAAAAAATAATAATGCAGTTTTTAACTACTAATTTTGTTAGATTTTTTGGGTTTTTTGTTAAATTTTTTGTTCAAAATTAATGGATCTTACTTACGTATAACATTAACAGATTACGTCAAAGAACCATTCCAAAAGATAAAATGTCCCCTATCGTATTAGTAATACATTGCAGTAAAGTAAGACAAGTAAACTTCTAACAAAATTTTTTGAGACACTTAACCCTCTAACTAAAGATAAATATATATACATAAATCCATAATAAACTATAAAATAGGACAAATATTTCTAAATTTTAACAAGCCATTGTACTTGCTATTGTATTAGTTGTTGGTCTTAGTTGGTAGTAGCCTCATTTTTTTGCTTCTTCTTATTCTTCTTCTTCTTCTTCTTCTTAGGTTGCAGGGATTTTGTTTGATGAAATATTTAAGAAAGAGTTGGTCTCGAATGGTGTTACTTTTACTACTTTGATTGATAGACAATACAAATATGAAAAATTGATTTGGCCTTGAAATTTTTTCAAGTAATGATCAATCAAGGCATTAGGCCGGACATGATCATGTATAATGTGCTGATTAATGGCCTTTGTAAAATCCACGATTTGAAGGAAGCTTGTGAATGAGATAAGTGAGTGAGGTTTAAAGCCTGACAAGATCATGTTCACAATACTAATAGATGAATATTGTAAAGATGGAGGACATAGAATTTTCATTGAATTTTAAGAAGAGAATAATAGATTGAAAGAAAGATTGAACATGATGAGATAGCTTTTAGTGTGCTCATATAAGAATTTCGCAGAGAAAAAGAAGGAGATGGAGGAGCAAGAAATTGAAGCTGCCACACCAACCAAAGCTAGCAACCAGTGTAGCAGATACAATATATTGTTGAAAATTATAGTTACTTGTCATACTTTATGGTTCATATGGATTTATATGTCTATGTTTATAATTAGTTAGGGGTTTACGTGTCTCATAAAAAAATTTGTAGATGTTTACTTGTCTTACTTTACTGCAGCGTATTACTGACACGACGGGAAACGTTTTGTCCCTTGGAACAGTTCCTTAACACATAATCAGTTAACATTACACATAGGCAAGATCCATTAACTTTGGATGAAGAGTTTAACAAAAGGGCCTGAAAGTATGATGAAATTAGTAGTTAGGGCCGCATTGTCATTTTTTGATCAATAAAAGGTAGGTTGTTATTTTAAGCAATAATTAGGAGGTTGAGGTGGGATTTTACTCTATATTCGTATTACTATTATATGCATGGTTTAAAAATCCAACCAGACCAACCAGTTCAATTGGATTAATAAAAAATCGGTCATCTGGACAGTTCGATTGATGCTAAGAACCGTTTGGCGAAAAATTGGCATGAGAACCGGCTGAATTTGTCATTAACTGATGAATTGTCAGAATTGGCCAATTTTTTAAGCATTTTCCAGTTTGGTGGATACCCCTCAAACGACGTCATTTTGCTTAAAAAAAAGTTGAAATAAGAATAAGGTCTCTCTCTCTCTCTCTCTCTCTCTCTCTCTCTCTCTCTCTCTCTCTCTCTCTCTCTCTCTCTCTCTCTCTCTCTCTCTCTCTCTCTCTCTCTCATCAAATCCAACCCTAAACCTGCTTGGAACCCAGCCACCATCCCTCATTCCCTCTTAAAGTATCGTCGAAGAGGAATCTTCTCCGGTAGAGAGTGCCATCACCATCGGAAGGGATAAACTGTGGGTACCGTTGTTGCCTGTGGAAGGTTTGCTTAGCCCTCTTCTCATCATTCCTCCTCTTTCCCATTGCACGAAGCTTTACGTTGAGCTCGTGGTGTCGCCGTTGCGTAGGGTGCCATCCTTGTTGTCTCTTTAAGAGCTCTCTCTCTCTCTGTCTTTATTCGATCTCAATGCTGCTCTTTAAGCTTTCTCTTGCTCTCTGTCCGAACTCACTTCCCATTTCTCCGTCACCGTCACTTTCCATTCCTTCGTTGTCATGATTTTCCTTCCTCACTCGTCACCAGTAAGGACTGCAACTTCAATTTAATTTTGAGTTTTTGAGTTGTCTGAGCTGCTTTAATTTACTAATTTTTTGAGTTGCTGATTTTCTGAAATAATGGTTGAATTGAATGATTCTGTTGAATATTTTGTTACTCCGAATTGTCGATTTTTTGAAATAATGGTTGAATGAATGATTTCGTTGAATATTTAACTCCAAGTTGTTGATTTTTTGAAATAATGGTTGAATTGAATGATTTTGTTGAATATCTGTTTATTTTGAGTTGCAGATTTTTAAAAATAATGATTGAATGAATGATCCCGTAAATAATTTTTGCCGAGTTAATTTTGTTGATGGTTAATTTTTTTGGCTATATGTTAAAGATAGAACAATCACAAAATGATCATCAACCACAAGAAAATGCTTTCCAAAAATCTCAAACGGGTTTTTATGTAGATTGAAATACTTTGAGTAGTGCCTTTGAGGCTTTGATTATGATTTGTGATGACTAGTCTTTGATTAGTTGAAAATTTGTTTGTTAATGTTGTCTTCTTTGGTGATACAATATTATGTATTTGTTATTTATGTGTGTTTTGATTTTTTGTAGTTTTAACCTATAAATTTTAATATTTGAAGTTGTTTGTGAACTTTTAATTATGTGAAATTATGAAAATTTGAATTTCATTAGTTTCGAAATTATTAAATTTTTAATATTTTTATTTTATATTTAATTAAACCGATTAAACTCCGATTAGACTGGACATGGCAAGTGGCAACACTATCCGAATTTGTAGGTATCTATTTCGTCCCTACCTGTTCGGAGTGGGTAATTACCCACTCTAATGTGGAGCAAATTTTCTGTGGAGCAGGATCTTAGACGCGGCGGGACAGGACTAGTCAGATTTAGGTAATACCACCCCCTGTCTGCTGTCAGTATATATATAATATATAAAATTTTAATATATAATATAATAATATATGTAATATATATAAAATAATTAGTAAAATAATAAATAATATTATATTATATTTAAATTTTTATCTTAATTTATGTTATGTATATGACGATAATTATATAAATTTTAAAATTTAATTTTATTTGTTAAATTTTAATAATTATAAAGTGGGTAAGAATATGACGAGTTAAAGTTTAACTTTTTATTATGAACAAATTCTATGCGAATTATTGTAAGATATTTCTACCCACTCTATTATCACTCCTTAGATTAGACTATTGTACCATTGAATTAGTCAGTTTTCATTGATAGGTTCGGTTCTTACAACCTTTCATATTCTATTCAGAATGAGGGTAGTTTTGAAATTTCAGAACGAAGTGTGGCAGAGTCCGTTGGTCTTAGCTGAATGGACGATGGTACCGGCGCACGTAATAAAAAAGCCACCCTCCATTCGAAGACAACAATCGTTTGACGGTGACCCACGTCATCGTCCAGTCCCTTATCTCCACGTTGTTCCCTCTCGTTCCCCCGAGTTGATCAAACGGCTCGTATATGCTTTCCAATTCCTATATCAACGGTCCAGATTACCAGTTCTAGACCCTTCCACTCACTCCAACACTCAGAGTAGAAAGAGAAAATGGTCAAGTTTTAACCAGGGTTAGTTTGTTAACCATCCTCAGCGCACCGGGTTAAAGAACGTTCGCAGCGCGTGAGCCAGACTGCCAGAGAGCAACACAACGAGAAATAGCCCAAAAGAAAAAAAAGAGAAAAAAGGAAAAGAAAATAGAAAGAGATAAAAGGAAACGAGAGAGGGCTTTGTCTCTTCGAGCCTGTTTCAGTGTTGTGTTTTGCTTGAACGAGAAAAGAGAAATCCCTCCGAGTCAACTCGGACGAGTTGCCTCACCCATTTTTACATCGTAGCTTACCACCTCGTACTCGGTTCTACCGTCCTCTCTTCGATAACCCTCACGAATTCGCCGTTGATTTGTTTTTCTTTTTTCTCTTTCGATATTTTTTTTTTCCGTTCAGATCTCGGCATTGGGGGGTGTTCGGATTCCAAGATTCAGCTCAATCGATTTCGGGGTATTTAAATTTATTTTCATTTGTTTCGATTCCTTCAAACATTGTTTCTGTAATCTTTTAGAAAGTTTTTGTAACTTTCATTCTGTTGAAAAAGGAAGTTGGTTCGAAGCATGTCTCTTCAGCTCTTTTTTTTGGGGGGGTGTGAATTAATTTTTTCATATGTATGTTCGTTATAGCTTTCCATTTATAACCTTAAGAAAAATCTTTCTAAACTGTTTTTGCTGGTTCATTACGTTACATTTTTAGCTCAGTAATTAAGTCATTGGTTCATTCATTTAAGTTATTGCTGTGGTGGTTTCTCAAAATTGTTATTTATTGTGATTAATTTCCCTGCTTGAATTTTTCATGCGTGTGAAAAATGCGTAGTAATGTTTACTTAATGTTAAAAAACCTGAAGTTTATTAACGTTCATATTTAGATAACGGTTGTAGCTGATTTACTTATACTGGAGATACATCGAACTCAGTACTCTGTGTTACATGTTAGTATAATATTTCTTTGTGAACATTTAACTTATCATATGGTCCATATTATTTGCATTTAACTATGTATTTTGTGCAGGTTTTGTTTGTGGTTTTTGCCATGTGGGCATGATGGCCTACTAGATGTTGCATTCACCTAGTGTTACTAGCTGTTTCCCTTTTGCTTGTTTGGTTATTCACTTGCAAGGTTGGACTCTGTAATTTTGGGGTTGAGTGTTAATGATCGTTGGGGTCCAAGGCATTAGTTTCACACAATCATCATTGTCTCTCGAGTTTGGAATTTACTGTGGAGGGAAAAAGAAGAAGAAGAAGAAGCTTTATTTCTTCCACTGCCACCACCTTTGTTCCTTCCTCTGATCTTTGCTCCGGTTCATGTCTCGGAAGCTAGAGAGTCCTGTTCAGACTCAGATGGCTGTTGCAGTGATAAGGAGCCCACTTAGCAGAGAGTACCATGGGAACCAGACGGTGGGAGTAGGAGGAGGGAGACAACCTGCTGGGAGGAGGCGGGTTTTCGTGCAGACCGAGAAGGGATGTGTCCTTGGGATGGAATTGGATCGTAGTGACAATGCACATACGGTCAAGCGGAGGTTGCAGATTGCCCTTAATGTCCCGATTGAAGAGAGCTCACTGACATTTGGGGATAAGGTCTTGAAGAATGACCTTAGCGCTGTTCGCAATGATTCTCCACTGCTTCTTACCAGGAATCTAATGCATAGGAGCTCGTCGACGCCCTGCCTGTCACCTTCCGGAAGGGATATCCAGCAAAGGGACAAGAGTGGTCCGATTGAGATATTGGGACAATCGAGCCACCTTGATAGAATGAAACATATGGTTAATGACATAAGTAAGGCCATCAAGATGGGAATAGATCCTGTTCCTGTTCATAGTGGTCTTGGAGGGGCTTACTATTTCCGGAACAGCAAGGGCGAGAGTGTTGCGATTGTGAAACCTACAGATGAGGAGCCTTTTGCCCCGAATAACCCAAAAGGATTTGTGGGAAAAGCTCTTGGACAACCTGGTTTGAAACGGTCTGTTCGGGTTGGGGAGACAGGGTTCAGGGAAGTTGCAGCGTATCTTCTTGACTACGACCATTTTGCTAATGTGCCTCCTACAGCGTTGGTTAAGGTTACTCACTCGATCTTCAATGTCAATGATGAGGTCAATGGGAACAATTTCAGCAGGAAGAGGCTGGTTAGCAAGATTGCATCTTGCCAGCAGTTCATACCCCATGATTTTGATGCGAGTGATCATGGGACATCTAGCTTCCCTGTTGCATCTGTGCATCGTATCGGGATATTAGACATTAGGATTCTTAACACGGATAGGCATGCTGGAAATTTGTTAGTTCGGAAACTAGATAGCACTGGTGCTTTTGGTGAAGTGGAGTTGATTCCCATTGATCATGGGCTTTGCCTTCCAGAAACCTTGGAGGACCCGTACTTTGAATGGATTCATTGGCCACAGGCTTCAATTCCATTCTCCGAGGATGAGCTTGCTTACATTGAAAATCTTGATCCTGTCCGAGATTGTGACATGCTACGAATGGAGCTACCAATGATTCGAGAGGCTTGTCTCAGAGTCTTAGTGCTCTGCACCATATTCCTCAAGGAGGCTGCTGCGTATGGTCTCTGTCTCGCTGAGATTGGTGAGATGATGACCCGGGAGTTCCGCAGGGGTGAGGAGGAACCCAGTGAGCTTGAGGTGGTCTGTTTGGAGGCGAGGAAGTTGTTGGCAGAAACTGAGGAATTATCTCCTCATAGTGAGCCAGGTGACATCGAATTCCAGTTTGACATAGATTATGATGAAGATGGGTCAGGTTGCAACACAAAGATGGCAACAGATGATCCCTTTACTCTTACTAGAGTGCCTTTTCAATCTGGAGGAAATGGGCATGCACGCATCCCACTTTCAAAGCTTGATGAGTGCATCGAGGAAGGAGAGGAGGAAAGTGATGGAGAATCTCCTCAGGAATTAGTCACTCTTTCTTCTCAGGAAAAGATCTCAACTGTTTCAAAACTCTCCATGTCACTGAAAGGTACCATGCTAGGCGAGAAATGCCCCCAGAATCACCAGAAGCATTCTGGAGGGAAAGCCGAAAATGGGTATTTTGCAAATTCATCATCCGGTCATAGGAGTGCCAGCGAGCAGCTTCCTGCGAGTGTTAGCTTTGTGAAGCTTGCGGATTTGACAGAGGATGAGTGGACATTGTTTCTGGAGAAGTTTCAAGAGCTGCTGTATCCGGCATTTGCAAAGAGGAAGTCCATAACCTTAGGTCAGAAGCAGAGGCAGAGGCTCGGTACTTCGTGCCAGTTTTGAGGTTTGAGCAAATTATGTTGGTATCATAGAAAGAGAGGATGAAGAATAAAGCTGCTTATGATTATATAAATTTCTGGGAATGAAGGATTTGTTAGGAGTATTTCTGGTTTTACGAGAGATTTGGATATAGGAGAACTGCTGTAAATATTGCTTGGCATCTGCTAAGTGGTGAGACATTAGAATTTGTTTGTATTTTTTTATTTTTGTTATTTCATTTTTTCTTTACTTTTTTATTCTCCCCTGCACTTTTGTCTGATAAATAATATGTAGGATTAAAAAAAAAAGAAATCATGAAATGAAATTTTATGTATATAGTGAATGACATGTTCAATCTTTCTTTTAATCATATTTTCTGGGGAATTCCGTAGCTTACTTTCCGGGGATGTGGTTTAGGTTAATGCATTGGTTGACATAATTGTGTTTTTTATTCATACCATTGATCAAGAAGGGGGATAAAGACTCAATTACGTGAAAACTTCACATTTTTTGGGTGAGAAAATGCACCAATCTGTTTGAGTTTCTGGATATAGCAAATATCTGCATGTTTTTTATGGTGCAGCTTGTCAGCTAATAGTAGCAACCAAAATCAGTCTTCTATCTTTCTTAAACTTGCGAATTTGGTTGCAAATCCTCACTTCGAGTGTGTTGTATTTTAGATTTTCTGTTCTCTCTACCCAAAGAAATGGGTTGTGATGGATGGACCCTGGATGGGAACAATTAATGCAGAATTTATTGGATTTTCAGGTTAGGTAGATCCATTTCTTCTAAGTAATTTCTGAAGGACGAAGGTTTATTAAATTTTCATTTCATATATACATTTTTCTAAAGTAATTGCCGAAAGTTTAGATTCTTGTTGCTTTTGTTAATACATATAATGATATAATGAGATTAATAGTAGCAAATAGTTCTGCACAGGACAATATCATCATTTGCCTCTTAACTTTTGCATATACTAATAGTCTACATGTGTTGGATTAGTATTTGGTTGTCTACTAACTTTATACGTTGGTCCAATCTTTCAATAATTACTTCTGCCCAACATGTTTTTTACTTTGTAAAAATGTCATTTCTCTTGGCTTTTTTCCCACTAGAATTTATATTGTCAGGAATTTAATTAATTCAATTTGAGAAATTGTGATTGGCTTTTTGCTATTATTTGACTAATTTAGTATTGGTTAATAAGCTATTTGATGTTAACAAATTAAATCATTGAGCACGCTGATATGACCCTTTTGTCTATATGAACACGTTGATGATGCATATTTTCATTTGATATATAGCCCCCTTCGGTGGAGGGTATGAAATGAAAGGGATCAAATGATCGAAATTTAACAAAAACCAGGGGCGTTTTTTGTTGCCTTGTGCGAAGCTTCTTCGGAGTCCTGCTAAACCGGCCACATTTACTTATTTTTCGCTGACATAAATATGTGCTATATTACACTGCTCAAGACGGCTTATTTGCTCTCAAGTGGATCTGTGGCTGAATTCAGTTATTGTGTTGTACTTATTTTTATATAGGATGAGGGGGCCAATAACACATATAATATAAGATGTATTACAAAAATATATCGACAGAGAATATATTTTAAAATAAAAAAATATGTGTATACTTTTTACTAACGAAGTGGTCGATTTTTCTTATCATAAAATTCACCGATAATGGAATTTGTGTCAAATTTTTCAATAATTTTCTTTTCAATATAATTAAAAGACAATTAGCAAGAAATTCATCTTTTATTTTTTTCTAAGTTATTTTTCACAATATTCATAGTTGAAAAAAATCTCTTAATTGTAACAGTTGAAACAGAGAGAATTAATACCAAATGAATAAAAAAGACAAAAAGAAAAAGAATTCACTTCGTGAGATTTAAAAATTTTTATTTAATTAAAAAATATTAGTAATAATATCTTTTTCAAATTTTTTTAATATTGTTACTTATTTTTTAGATATTAAAAATTATTAATATTTAAATTAGATTAGACTTTTATTTATACTAGATTAAATACTAAATAATTTTTTAAAAAAATTAAATTATACATAATAACTTATTACTATTAAAAAAAGTTTGGGGGAGCCAAAGCCGCCACTCGCTCCATCATGTCCGTCCCTGGTTGCATGTCTTACAATTTTAACTTATCATAATAGATAAATTAATAAATATTTCATATAAAATAATATAGTATTTGGTTAGATAGTGTAAGAAAGATCTGATAAAGAACGAGACATAAGCAAAGATACGGGCATATAAGATAGCGATTGAAATTTGAAAACACAATTATTTATATATAAAACAATTATGGTATGGGTTTGCTAACAAATAATCAGAATAAAATATATATTAAAATATAAAATATACATTAAAAATAAATTAAATAATATAAATTTATACATAAATATATAATAATTAATTTAATCACTAATTTTTTTTTGCAGATATAGCATTTTTGATATATAAATGTTGTTTTCATCATCTTTGTTTTAAATTTATTCTAAACAAGGTATATAAATGTTATGACAGAATAGTAGTTGGCTAGAATACACCCCTTTCTGAGGGCACGTTAATAGATATATGTGAGACTAATTCATATCAAATTCTGCTTAAATTTGACATTGATCAAGTTTGAATTCCATTTAGATTTTTCGTTATTTCAAATGATACAAAATTCGTTCGCTCAAGGTTTGCAATCTAACTCAACTTCTTAGTTCTTGAAATTCTACTAATTTGATTGTCAAGAGTCTCCTGTAAAAACCTTTTTTACAATTATTCTATCAATTCTACTAAGTAATTAATAAGGGATACAACTAAATGCAGTCAAATAATAACTTTTTAAAATTTTTTTTGGGAAAGAACGTAAATTCGAATTATCATAAAAAAATATCAAAAATTAAATAAAAATAAAAATTTAAAATTAAAAAAAAAATCTAAAATCAAATAAAAATAAACATCCAAAATTATTGTAAAAATAATATTCAAAATTTAATAAAAATAAATCTCACACGTATCAAAAAGAAATAATAAAAAATTTAACAAAAAAGAGATATAAAAAAACTTAATAAAATAAGACATAAAAATATTAAGAAAAAATTCGAAAACTAAAACAAAAAACATATAAAACTATTAGAAAATAATCCAAAACCTAAAAAAAAAAGACACATAAAAAATTATCCAAAACAAACATATAAAAGATCATCCGAAATCTAGGAGAAAGAAATATCCAAAACAAGTAAAAAAAAATCATCTAAAGCCAACAAGAATAAGAAGAAGCACATCGTTGTAAAATGAATATCCAAAACCTAATAAAAAAAATTTAAAACGTAACAAAAAAATATCTAAAACCTAAGAAAAATGAAATATTCAAAATTATTTAAAAAAAAGGCTCAAAACCTAACAAAACGAAACATCCAAAATTATTAAAAAAAAACATCTAAAGACTAAGAAAAAAACATATAAAATATTAAAAAAATCATCCAAACCTAAAAAGAAAAACATCCAAAATATAAGAAAAAAAAATCGAAAACTAGCAAAAGAACCTTAAAAACCACAAAAAAAAGGAATATCTTGCACAAAGCGATGGAGGGGAGGCCGTGGCTAGAAAACTATTGCAAAAATGTGGCGGAGCACGGCGTCTTTTTTGTCGTCCACCAGCATCGGAGCACAACATGGTTGGTGGCGGGTCTCACTCGCCAGGTTTATGAGGCGTCGCCGTAGCATGACCGCGGCCTTCCAATGCATCCAAACGCGTGCGGCGTTGTGACATTCGCGGGGGAGGCGATGCAGCGACCAGTGGCAGGAGGTCTCACTTGCTAGCATGTGACATGGCGCGGTGGCGTGATTCGAGGCCTTCCTTTGTGCCCAAACGCATGAGGCATTGCGGTTTGCGGTGGAGGCATTGCGGTGGCTGATGGCGGAAGGAGGTCGTGCTGCATTGGTCGGCAGCACAAACAGCGGCACGGATGTGAGGTGGATGGATAGTGCGGCGTGCAATTATAGAGAGAGGGATACATATTTGTGTGATTTTTTTTTACCGTGAACAGAAGTGAAAGTAAAATTAGATTAATTCTATGAGGGTGCTGTTTTTTATTTGAGTACTGCTAGGGAGCCATGGACTATTGAATTACAAAATGAACATCACCTATACTATCCAAAATAACCGTCTGAGTACTAGGGATAATAAACATCTCAGATAATGAAACCACTCATCTAAAAAATTTAAACTTATTTTGAGGTTTACCAAGGATCAAACTCTTGACCTTTCAAATATAAAGTTTTAATACCATGTCATGATACCACTCATCCCAAAAGCTTCAACTAATGAAAAAAAAAATAACACTAATGGTTATATCTCTAATACTCCCTAAACCTTCATTGTACACATTGTACAAATATTCCCTTAGCTCCGTATACTTTCTCTTTTTATTTTTTTTTTTCTAGTTAATTACGTGCACTTTTTCTTATTCTATTGGTCATTGCCAACTGGAAGCCTGCTCCTCTCAATCATGAAAGAATTAATTTAGCCAAAGATCGAAGTTAGCACTTTTATAACTATAAATAATATTTGAAAAAAATTTAGGAACTAAAATAATTCAGTTATAACTAATAAAAAATTTTTTAATTTGATTTTATTTATATAACTTTTTTATCTTTTAGTTTTTTATCTCATTTTCTTATCACTTAATTTATTACATTATATCCTTAACTATTAAAATGTAACATATTATATATTAATAAGACCTTTTATAATTTAATTTTTATATATATTATTTTATTAAAGACTAATCATAATAATATACTTTAAATATCATTAATGTTAATTGATTTTTCTTCGTAATAACTACTAATTTATTGTTTTTTCATTGTTTTACGGTACCTACATAATATTGTAGAAGTTGAAGTAATCTAAATTTTAATTATCATTAATTTTAATTAATTTTTTATAATCACTAATTTATTGTCTTACTTACGTAATATTTGTTTCATATTTTTTAAAGTGAAATAATAATTTATTCTAATTTTTTAACACAAATATTTTTAAATTTTATCATAATTTGATTTAAAAATATCAAATACTTAAATTAATTTATTCAATTGACAAATTTACTCATAACATCCATAAATTTATACACATAACATTTATAATTTTATACTCATAACTTTCATAATTTCATATATATGATGTCCATTATTAATAAATATTTATAATTAATATTACCAAATTTCAAACTATATGTTCTATTATATTTTTTAAATTATTATCTCATATGTGTACTAATAGATTATGATTTTAATTATTTTAATATTTTTTATTTAATATTTATATGTATGCTTATTTATTGATTTTAGTATAATGAGTTAATAATTATTTTTAAAAATTTATTTCTTAATTTTTGTTTATATTTCATTTTTTATTTTTTATTTTCTAGTAGTATATATGTAAAATATGAGTTGTATAGTAGAATTTGTTAAATTTTTTTAATTTAGCATCCATAATTTTATATGTATAACATCTATAATTTTAAAAACATAATATCTATAATTAAAGAATTAGTGTTAATTTATTATTTATTATTTTATTTTGTAGGTCAAAAATTAATAATTTTAGACGTTTTTGATTTTCAATAAGTAGAAACTAATCAAATTTAAGATGTTTTATTCTTTTATAAAATGTATTGAGGTGATTTGAGATTTTTTTAGGATTAAAAATATCAAAATTTAAAATTTTTATTTGAAAAAAATCATAGAATTATGAATGTAATAAAAGAGCATTTTTGGAGATTTAATTCACATTAAATTTAGAATTGACTTTTAGTTAATTAAGTAAGAGAAGATAGTTATAAAAAATTAATTGTGTCAAGAGAATGGTCTGAGAAGATCGAGTCCCCATTTTACAAACGGTCAAGAGGAAGTGATGCTAATAAGCTCTTCAGGAGGTGCCACATAAAAATTGGCATGCTTTTGGCAAGCAGACACTTTTTAACGAACTCGACTGCTTCTCTTTATAAGGTCGGTCAGAAGAAGCCGGCCTAGATCACCTTCTTGGATAGCGATCGTGCTCCTAAGTGATTTTCACATATGCTATTGTGTACTTCCTCTAAAACCTCCTTTATGTTAGAGGTTGGGATGCACTTTAATAGAGGTGTTGATATGCCTCTTTTATATAGGACATTGTGGACCAATGTATAATTTTGTGCCTCCTGTATAAGTCTTCGAGCCTCTTTTTCGTCCTTAGGGAGGACATCAAATTTATGATAGTTGACTATAGGGGTCATCCATCCTAAATTTTGATTAGATACAGTCATCACATCCGAGATGTTATCTCCCTTTGATATTGATGGTGCATGGAGAGTGTTCTGGATGAGGGTTCTGTTGTTGTCCCCTGGTTTGGTGCTAGCTAGTTTGGAGAAGGCATCTGCTCGGGCATTTGATTCCCGAGTTATATGCCAAACTTCTCCTTCTGAGAATATTGATAGTTGTTCCCGTGCTTCCGCTAAGTATTTTTTCATGTTGGGGTCTTTGGCTTGATAAGTACTGCAAGTTTTATTGGATGAACCGTCTACGTATAGGCTCCATGTTGTTGGGCTTCCCCGACTTTCAATGTATTTAGCTACAAAGTTGGCGAGATACTCAGATTTGATTGCTGTCCGAGCTTTGCATCCCAAATTGAACTCGGATAGTTCTACAGTCCATTGCAACATCCTTCCTGCTAGGTTCGTCTTTTGAAAAATGTGTTTCATTGGTTGGTTAGTGCGGACCTTTGGGCCTAAAAATAAGGTCGGAGCCTTCGAGAAGTGAGGAAAAGAGCATACGCAAATTTTTCTATCTTTTGATAGTTTAGTTCTGCTCCTTATAACGCTTTGCTGACGAAGTAGACGGATTGCTGTCCGTTCTTATCTTTTTTGATCAAGGCCAAAGCTATAGCTCGGCTCACCAATGCCAGGTAGAGGAAGAACTCTTCTCCTGCTGTAGGTCGGGTAAGTATGGGGGGTTGACCCAAAAAGGCTTTAAATTTTTGAAAGGCTTTTTCACATTCTGGGGTTTATTCAAATTGCTTCCCTTTTATGAGAATTGAGTATAGGAGTAGCGATTTCAATGCTAATTATGCTAATAATCTGGAAGAGCTGCCAACCTTCTACTTAGTTGTTGAACTTCTTTGAGGCAGGTCAGGCTCTTCATGTTTAGTATGGCTCTGCACTTGTCTGGGTTTGCCTCTATGCCTCTTTGAGTTAGCATAAAGTCTAAGAATTTTTTTGCCTCTACTGCGAAGGTACATTTTGAGAGGTTTAGCCTCATCCCATGCTTCCTGATTATAGAGAACACCTCGAAGAGATCGGACATGAGTGTTGAGTTAACCTTGGTTTTAACAAGCATATCGTCCAAATATACTTCCATAAGTTTCCCTATGTAAGGAAAAAATACTTAGTTCATTAGTCGCTGGTACATCATGCCGGCATTCTTTAATCTAAAAGGCATTATTACGTAACAATAGTTAGCTTTTGGAGTGACGAATGAGGTATTCTCTTAGTCTGGTTTGTACATCGGGATTCGGTTGTATCCCGAGTAAGCGTCCATGAAGGATAGGTACCGATAACCTGAGGCTGAATCGACCAGAGTATCGGTACCTGGAAGGGGGTAGGGATCCTTAGGATAAGCTTTGTTGATGTCGGTGTAATCTACACACATCCTCCAGTTTTTATTCTGTTTCTTCACTAGGACCACATTTTCCAGCTAAAGTGCGTATTTTACCAAACAATTGGCCGATCTCACAAGCAGATGGAGAGAAACCAAGTTGCAGCAGTCAATACTCAACCACCAGCTCAAAAAGGGGTGAAAGCAGAGGAAGGAGATGATTGGGAGCAAGCCAATTATGTTGGAAACTCATCAAGACAACCCTATGATCCACACTCTAAAACCTATAATCCTAGTTGGAAGAATGATAAACCACTATTTCATAGTTTATCTTGTGCTCAATTGAGTGGATTTTATCAACTCTTTACCCACTTATTCACACTATTTGCATGGTTTTACATTTGCCTTCCTAATTATGTGCTTTGATTGAAAACATGCTTCTTTGGCCTTAAGTTCCCTATGTTTAATCCTCTCTTATTACCATTAGATGCCTTGATATGTGTGTTAAGTGATTTCAGGGATTACAGGGCAGGAATGGTTTAGAGGATGGAAAGGAAGCATGCAAAAGTGGAAGGAATACAAGAAGTTGAAGGAACTGCAAAGCTATCCAGCCTGACCTCTTCACACTCAAACGGTTATAACTTTTGCTACAGAGGTCCAAATGACGCGGTTTTAGTTGCGTTGGAAAGCTAACGTCCGGGGCTTCGATTTGATATATAATATGTCATAGTTTCCCTGACGCTAGGCGACGCGACCGCGTGATTCATGCGGCCGCGTCGCAGTGACGAAAAACCAGCGTGGCAGATTTCTTCTCCAGCGATTTCTGGGCTGTTTTCGACCCAGTTTTCGGCCCAGAAAACTTATATTAGAGGCTATAAAGTAGAGGGATTGCATCCATTCATAATCATGCTCTCATAATTCACAATTTAGGTTTTAAATGTAGTTTTTAGAGAGAGAGGCTCTCTCCTCTCTCTTAGGATTAGAATTAGGATTCCTCTTAAAGGACTTAGAAATATTTTCATCTTCTTCAATTACAGGTTCAATGTTCTTTTATTTATTTTCCACTTTTATTTATCACTTTAGTTGATTATCTGATGTTGCCAATTTGGCTTATGGATTTCTATGTTCAATCTAACTTCCTATTTGATATAATTTGAGGTATTTCAGACTTATGATTGTTTTCTCTAATTTATGTTATTGATGCTTGTTCTCTATCCAAATTATTTTTATTCAAGTAGATTTTATTCCCTTTTGGTCTTGATTAAGGAATCAGTAACTCAGGAGTTATCTTAGCTCAACATATTTGATAACTATTATCTTTGCTAATTGAACTAACTTCAATAATCCCAACCTTTTCTTAGGAAATAAATAGGATTCGAAGGTCAAACTAATTAGTCCCTTGACTTTCCTTTGCTTTAGCAAAGGTTAACTAAGTGGAATTAAGATTTAACTTTCATTATTATTGATAAGAATAACTAAGTCTGGACTTCCAATTTCTCATACCTTGCCAAAGGGTTTGCTTTACAGTATTTATTTATTTTAAGGGAGAGTCTATGGTGTGGATGTAAATAATATCTACATGTGTGGATCCTACATGGAATAAATGACATTCAAACACGTGTGCAGAGACTTTAGTGTGACAAGATGGTGTTGCATCATCTCTGCTGACAGCCACAGAGAGGCTTCAGAAGTTGTCCTTAAGTTAAATGTGATTAGCGTGCTAACGAAACAGTCTGCCATTTTATTATCATGGTTAACTTTTTTTTGGGCTTTTGGGCTTATAAAGAGATTTTGTTTGTAATGGGAGTAACGGACTTGGATAGATTATTTTGTTTGTTTTTGGTTTTCGTATAAGGTTTATAGTAGTTTTCCAAAAACATTTATATATAACCCAAATGAACCACAAGAAATACTCTGATAGAACAAAAAAGAATGTTGATAAAAATTTAGTTTGTGGTGGAAGAAAAAAAAGTTAATGCTAAAAAAAATCCTAGATACCAAAATCAAAGAAACATAGTGTGTTTCACCTCGTATACGGGAAAAAGAAACTCTATGTCACCTCTCACATGTGTGATTCACATCCTAAACGACGGGGCCTAACCTGAACCCTAGCGCCGCCCATCCCCTCCCTTTTCCATCGGCTAGTTATTGCCGTCATCCGAAAGGTGTCGTTGCTGCTGGAGTCGGCCCCAAGGAGACTTCCACCTTTAAGCTCGGCGTGGTCGCACAAAGAACGGAGCTGAGTTTCGTGTCGTCCCCAGTGGTAGTCATCTATCCTTCGTGCTTGTCTTGTTGTCGTCGATGAAGTGGTCTTCTTCTCGGAGGTGTAGTGATTGGTTCTCTCCTTGACATCTGCCGGTTGGTAAAGTCGCCCTCTCTGCAACTGTTTCGCCATTTGTGTGAGTCATTTCTATTAGTTAAATGTTTTATTAGTCACTGATTTCTGAGTTAATTGTGATATTTTTCATCTTTAATTGTCGGAGTTAATTTGTTGTTGATGTTAAGTATGCTGAGTTAATGGCATATGTTGTTGTTAATTTTCCTAGTTAGCAAGGATATGATTTTGTTTTGAGGTAATAGGGATCGACATTTGTTGTGAGTTAATAGACTTGAGTATTCTTTACTGATTAATTGATGCTCAATATGTTTCGGTTGAATTCATAGAACATGGTTTCTGGTTTGTTGTGTCCGTAAGGAAAAAAAAAAAAGAAACAATAGGGGCAGATGAGAGGCACGATTTTATTTAGGGGATCTGTGCGTGCTTTTAAAATAACTAAAGGGGATATTGTGGTCCGTTCGTAGTACAAGTAGCATAGATTTTTCTAGTGGTGGAGACGTTGCTTGTGCGGTTGGTTTTTATGGTTTAAAGTTGGAGTATGATATCATTGTGAGATTAATTTGCAGATCTGATTTTTTAATTGGGCACTCCATTGTGAACACTTAGATGGACGTCCCCCAAGTTGATGATGTAGTAAATATAATGTGTGAAGATGGAGTTGGTGATACGGAGACAGTTGATTATGGAGATGTTGTGGAACTAACGGAGGATGATATTTTAAGGAAGGTTTTTCGCAGCAAAGATGATGCTTACGAGTTTTATAAGAAATTAGGAAAATTTTATGGATTTGGAATTAGAAGGGGAGACATGTTCAAGGATGAGGAGGGTAATTTGGTTCGGAGAAGATTTTTTTGCAATAGAGAAGGACAGAGAGATAAGAAACATTATAACAGGGTCGATAGAAAGAGGCCGCACAAGCCGAAGACAAGGACGAATTGTGAAGTGAGGATGTGTGTGTATCTAGATAAGGAAAGGTCGCTGTGGAGGGTGAAGAAAGTCATTTTGAACCACAACCATGAGATGACGCATCACGAAATGGTTCATCTAATTCCAAGTTTTCGTTACATGACGGATGCTACGAAAGCACAAATAGAGGGATTTCAAGGATGTGGAATCTCAACATCGAAGACAATGCGGTATATGGCAGGCATATCTGGAGGGTATTCACTTGTAGGGTTTTTGAAGAAGGACGCCTACAACTACGTTGATAAGAGACGTTGTGCAAGGATAGCTGATGGAGACGCGAACGCAGCCATAGTGTACTTGGAGGGTAAAGTTGATGCAGACCCGACTTCGATGGCAAGGTATAATGTGACGGAGAATGAAATGCTAGCCAATTTATTCTGGGCGGATGGTGGCAACAGGATAGATTACCAATATTTTGGAGACGTATTGGAATTCGACTCAACTTACAGGAAAAACAAATACAAGAGGCCATTGGTGATTTTCTTAGGGTGCAATAACCACAAGCAAACATGTATTTTTGGGTTTGGTTTGGTATTAGATGAGAGTATTGCTTCATATACATGGCTTTTGGAGAATTTCTTGGAGGTCATGTGTAACAGGCAGCCGTCTGTTGTTGTTACGGATGGCGATGATTCTATTCGAGAAGCTGTACGAGTAGTTTTTCCGAATGCAACGCATAGGTTATGTGCTTGGCACTTTGAGAAGAATGTGACGTCAAATGTGAAGGATGAGAATTTGCGTCAGCTATTTAATAGGTGGATTTATGCCGATATGACGGTTGAAGACTTTGAAGCGGAGTGGGTCCAGGCTGAAGCTAATTATTGCTTGAAGGGTGCAGTGTGGTGGAACCAAGTGTATGGAAAGGAGATGTGGGCAAACACTTTCTTGTGTGAGAAATTTTGTGCTGGGTATCGGACAACTTCACGGTGCGAAGGGATAAATTCTGTGTGCAAGAATTTCCTTGAATCGAAACATAGTATGTTGGATCTTGTGCAGAATCTGGAACTTCTTGTGCGTGAGTATAGGAATAATGAATTGATGGCACAGTTCAGGTCCATTTATAGTGTGCCGGTTATGACGACCTCGTTGGAGTCCCTTGAGCATCATGCGGCTTCTATTTACACAAGAGCGATATTTGGAGATGTAAAAAAGGAGATTGAGAGTGTAGCTTCAGTTAACTTTGTACGTGTGAAGAGGTCGTTGACCACCAAGGTTTACACAGTTGAGGAGTATGGTCGTCCTGGCCTTAATATCATGGTTTTATGTGATAAGAATATGGGAAAATTGGAATGTCGTTGTAAGTTTTGGAGAATTCAGGGGTATCCATGCAAACATATGTTTTTTGTAATGAAGCATGAACACTTGTTGGCAATACCTGGTAGCCTAGTGTTGAAGCGTTGGACAAAAGAAGCAAAAGCATTGGAGGCATACGTTGAGAAAACTGATGATAATTGCGATAGAGGCTTCTTGCTTCGCCATGGAGCACTTCATTCAGCATCACGTTGGTTGTTCTTTTTAGGTGCTCAGAAGATTAGTTTATTCACTGTTGCTTTGGATGGGATTCGTAGCCTTTGTGCAACCTTGGAATCAGAATTTCTCAACGGTGTCGATGCAACGAATTCAAATGCATGCGGTGAACTTCGAGATCCTATAGTCGTGAGAACAAAGGGAGCACCAAAGCGTCAAAAGAGGAAGGCGTCTAAGAGAAAGTGTGCCACGTGCAACAAGCCGGGGCACACTAAAAGAACTTGCAGAGAGGGAAGACCTCGTAAGGGGAAAAGGCCTCGACAAGATGAGTTGCATTCGGATCTATCTAAAGCAGTACAACGTGATGAGGTAATTTTGTTATCTATATAAAGTGCTTTTCTATAAATTGTGATGCCTATTAAGTAGCTCCAATAATTGGTTATAACGGCTATTTCTTGAATGTTTTTGTTTTTTTAATATTGTTTTCATTATTTTGGAGTTGGTAATTCGCCTTTATTTTGTAGTGTGCTAATCTGGACGTCATTGGATCGGATGACCAAAGGATTGTGGAAGAAGAAGGGTTCGCAGGTAGGTCTGTTGGAATGTCCCGGGTAGATTCCATGACGACTGTAGCGTTCGGCAAACATTATGGGCAGAATTCGTTCAGTACTGAGGATGTTGTTGGTCCATGTCAACAGGTGCGTATATGAATGCATAAACAGTTACTATGTTAGGCTAATATGGTTTGGCATGAGGAGTGTTATGTGCTAAGGAGTGTTTTCTGACGAATGACATAATTTTAGGTGCTGGAAATTTTACACAAGAAGGGCAGAATAGTTTAGCCGAATGAGTATTTGGTTCGAGGTTTCGTTATTGTGTCGTGGCATGTTGTCTCCGTAAGAAAAAGAAAGGATAAGCGATGGTACGAAGAAGCCTGTTTAGCTAGTTAGATATTGTGTTCAACATGTTTGGAATAGTTACTTTTAATATTGGTTGATATGAACTACAGCTACGGGTATGATGTTGTCGCGTTGCTTTTTCCTGTGATGTGATGATATTGTTACCAGGATCATGCAAACTTCATTGGAGAGTCAGCTGTTTGAGTTTTATTCCTGTTTTTCTTATTGACTCTGTTGGCGTTGCATCAGATAGAAATCTAAGTTTGAATATGCTTGTGGTTAATATTGTTCATCACAGGTGTTTAAAACTTGTTTTAGGTTTACTCACACACATATCTTTATCACTATGTAAGTTTACTCGAAGAACCTTATGCAACCTCATTTATCTGCTGTTAGGATAACGTGTTCAAATGAATACTTAAGCGATTATAAAAATAAAATAAAATTACCCCTGTACGAGAGGATGTTAAAATCTTTTTCGGGTGCGGGAAATCATTGTAGTAAGGGTTAGGGTGTGTACATGTGTATAAACGAGTTACGCGGCAAAACTCTTGAAAATTATTCGTCGGTTCCATTCCACTTTATAAGAATTTATCCTATTAAAGGCCCTCTCACACCAACCACCAGGGACGGATCTAAGAACAACAATAAAGGGGCACTTGCCCCCACTGTATTTTTAATTTTTTTTTAAAAAAATATAACTATATAAATGTATTTTGCAAATTATAAATGCCAGTGTATTATTAGTCGTTAATGTGCCAATTGATTCATTCCTTTATTATTACATGTGTACAAAATTTATTAGTTAGGATAATAAGTTATCTATAATTTAATTAAAATATTTTAAGTTCCGGTGTCATTCTTTTATTATTAGATGTGTATAAAATTTATAATTAGGATAACAAGTTATCTATAATGTAATTAAAATATTTTAAGTTATGGTGTCAGGAAAAAAAAAATTCTTATAAATTATATATAATGGATAGTATTTTAGGAATAATAGTATTCACTAACTCTTTTTAATTTGAATATCTTCATATAATTAATAATACGTAACCAAATTTATTTGACTATATATGTTGTTTCCCCTAATTCTATAATTTTTCTAGATCCGTCATTACGAACCACCGTTAATGATTTTTACGAACAAGGTATCCAAACTGAAACAAAGCAGATATAATTGACGACGGAAATTGTTCCCGTGATATTAGTTACGCATCCATCTTTTTCAAAACATCATAACGGCCTAAGGTAGTAAAAGGTGCTTCCTCCCAATGGAGGAGCAGGATACAACAATGAACCTCATCAAGTGCGATGAAGTAAACCAAAAGAGATAGACCTAACATAGCCTCTTTATACCAACCAATCAGCCCATTGGTGAGTGCATGCTGGTTGGATTTAAAGGGGTATTCAAGAACCTATAGTCTTGCTGTATTATCAAAACAGCCCATCACTGGAAATCAAAAAACAAAACAGAGTTTATGCCTACATTCTATATGGTAGGACTTGCAGTTACTTCCACTTGGCCAGTATTCTTCTTGGTCTTCCTGTCTGAGCTTCTACATCTTTTATCCCAATACTCCACCGCCTTCCGACCAACTTCAGCTCGAATGGGGTTGTGTCTCCCCACAACAAGATCAACCGCAAGCTTCATTCTTGTATGTGCATTAACCGTCTAATAACA
This sequence comes from Arachis stenosperma, assembly GCF_014773155.1. NCBI lineage: Eukaryota > Viridiplantae > Streptophyta > Magnoliopsida > Fabales > Fabaceae > Arachis > Arachis stenosperma. Next base: position 108,196,720 of record NC_080381.1, on the reverse strand, counting down.
AGGCAAACATTCCATGCAAAAAATGTATTATCAACTGTTTCTTGCACCCGTAATCATGAGACATTAATTGTGTTAAGCTTTTACCGGAAGAACATAGTCACTCCATAAGTGGGACTGAATCATCCATTGGGCGACCCACACCCCGCAGTCGTTCCTGCCATTCATTAGGCATCATAGGCTCGAGATTGATTAGTCCAATAATAAAATATCTTGGCTACTGCATGAAATTTTACAGGAAAACATGTACTATTCCGAAAGGCATTTACATTGTCAATGATATTAATGGATGTATATGTTGCAATGTTGTTCCGGCGACCAGAAAATTTTTTAACTGTTAAGCTTAAGGAAACAAATATGTTGATATAAGTAAATTTAGAAATTAATGAAACAGAAGCATTATAAACACATTCTATTTCAAAGAAAGGAGTAGATTCACATGTAAAAACTTGACCCGATCTCGTCCAACATCTCTAGCAACGTTAAATACGTGGGGAGAGAACTAAATAAACGAGACGCAAAAAAACTTACGATCCATCAGCTTGTTGTCCGATCTCCGGATCCACTATTTCGTACGTTGACGGCTTGTGCATTTCATCCGGGGTTCCATCATAGAAAACCTTGTCAGCTAACAAATTCTCCAAGAAAAAGGCCTATTTCATCGAAAAGAGAGGGTGCATCAATTTATGCCAACTAGTTGCATCATTATCACCTTCAAAACAAACGGAGATTACTAACGCGTACCACGTATAGCATCTGATCTTTACGGGCCTTTGTAAGCCTTGAATCTTTCAAAGAGTTTAGATATATCAATTTCCAGTTGAAGAAATCAATAATCATAAGGTACCAATGATCGTCCACATGGAGGGGAACGTAAACCTGCAAACGGAACATGAAATCTAGGACGGTTGTTTCCGTTTAAGGAAAAAAATCATAAAATCATAACTAAGCCAGGTTATTTACCTTGAAAAGTTTGTCCGCCTTTCCCATGAATTTTTCCTTAATGTACTCCAAGGTTTTTGGGCAGTAATTTGTTGGATTCACCGCAATTTGCTGCAATTATAACAACTCATTTACAGATACTATATTACACATACAAGAACGGTCGTGCATTTCTCACCTGGAAAGAGGTGGGAAGCCACCACCTCTTGAGTACCGACTCGGACATAGCGCCTTCCGAGCACATGATTGCAACCAGGCTTATCACCTACCGACAGGGATGCCAAAAAACCCATGTTAAATCTCAAGCCAATCGGCAGACATTGTGATGTAGTAGTTTTTTTTTAAAATAGAAGGCTAGCATGAGGAAAAAGTGTCTCTATTACGTCGTCCATGACCCTTTCTCGAGGACAGAGTGTGTGCAGGGCACGCCTGTCTCCAAGGCAGTGCTCAGTTGACACGAGGACCTCGCTATTATCCAGATTGCCAGAATCGAAAACGCAGAAAATGTCAACGAAAAGGTTAGCCAAGACTTGATGCAGTTCCGGCAGCAGGAAAATCAACCGAAACTAATACAAAAAAAATAAAAAAAAGAAACAAATCGGTGCATGTGCATAACCTAACCTCTTTGGCAGATCTTTTGCAAAAATATATGCCGCGACTGCAAGTTCCATCCCCACGAACTCCATCCCCTCAGGCGGTTGGAATAGTAACTCCATACACTGAGAATGAAAACTAGTTAGGCAGCAAAGACCCCCAAGGAATCACAAAATGATGTCTAAATTTACTAATCATTTTACGATGACAATGGTCATACCCCAGGCGTCTCAGCACCATCCATATATGCATTAGAATGAGTGTAGTATGTGAATGGGGGTCCATGGCCATCTTGGTGTACCTCCGTCATGTCATCAGTTGCAGAATCCTCCTCAAAGTACAGCTTTCGCTAAACGACAACACCAACAATGAAAAACACATCATATAAATACACAAGGCCATATTCATGCAACGGTATCTACATAGAACATATTATTCATAATACATGACATGAGACCAACCATCGCTAACCTTAAGGGAGGTATCTGCCATCTTCGGCTTCTTCAATTTCAACTCCTGCGTCTTCCTTGATATGGAGCGGGTCTCTGTCTTCCTGCTTGCGTTGCTGGTCCTCCGCACTCTACGTGTATCTTTAGCCGAAACGGTCTTTCCATCGTTTGTATTAGTTGGCACCGAGTCCTCCTTGGTGGAGACGTTCTTTATCAAAGCTCCGAGAACATGGCTGTGACCCTCGACCACTTCTGCCAGTTTCTTGATCTGGTCTCCATGAGACTGCAGCGTAGTCTTCGTTGTTTCCTCCTCCCTATTCAGATGCTACAAGCGCAAGGAGTCAGTATCTCATAAGCACATGATGTAGCAATAAAAGATCATCCATGGTGCAACCCCCATGCCATGTACATGTCAGTAGTAAATAAAGTTGACAACGTAAGAACTCATACCTCCCTAATGCTCCAAAGGAGCTGCAACACTTTCTGGTCCTGTGTTGTTCCATGTGCGCTGGCATTCGTGGGTCCTTCCCTGCGGCAAAATTTGAAAAAAAGTCACACATAGAATCAACTTCTATCACAAGTCAACGTAACTATGCTTGTACAAGATAGAAATGTATACCGGTCAAGCTCAGATTGGGAGGCCGGAGTATCTTCGCTAGAGTTTATAACTTCCTTCCCCTTGCCACCGGATGGGACACTATTTTTCTCCATCAATGATATGACCAAGACGTGTAGCTGATGTGTGCCAATAGAGTAAGGTTGGCTGAAATTGGATTTAGTCCCCCAAACCCTGCATGCATTCTTGTACTGTCACGGTAAGTGAAGCAGAGTGAATGGGCTTGGACCTTGTTCTTCTTGGCCCAATGAAATCAAATGAGGCCCATGAAGAAGTCTGGCCTACGTATAGGGATACTTCATCCGTATCATCCTGCCTAATCCTTTGATGGTGTAGAAGTGATTTATTTATTTAATATGATTAATAATTTTAAAATCCATATGGCAACACTCTCTCAACTTTTGTATTACCTACCTACCTACCAGGAGGGTAAGGTTGCGTGTGAAGTGCCGTTCTTTTAAGTGTATTGTCCCATCAATCAAACTCACCCAGCTTCTGCATATGCGCCCCCATCAGTCAACAAATCACATCCATTCTTCACAAGAACGTGATGTAAAGAGCTCATCACCAAATCACTAATAGCACCCTATTATTAAATAAATAATCATGGACCGTTAACCATTGGTTCAAACTCATCAATCCGACCCTTTCATAACTTAATGTTGTCAAGTTAAGGCATTGTAATTCTTTCAATCTGCATCACTGATGCTAACGTTAACCAACTGTAGTTCCCACCATAGTCACTTCTTGAGTTAATATTCAGGTGGTTTAAATGAATTAATATTTTCAAAATAAAAAATTATAAAAAATATGATATATAATTATTAATAATCTCGAAAAGTAATAACTAACGATTTTTTGCTTCGCACTTCCTATAGCTTAATAAATTTAAATAATACGAGAACATAAAGATAATATGAAAGTCGCAAATACTGTTAGTTTTACATTGAAGGAATTAGTCAATTAATATCCAATGAAATACGGATAAGCAGTTGTTAACAATAAGCTGCGAATAAAATGATTAATAACTATATTATGATTTTAATAATATTTCACCAATAAACACTCAAACTTCTTGATAGATTTTATATTTTATGGTTTGTCTCAACTTATTTTTATTAAGGGAATGCCATAATTGATTGGAAATGATACACTATATTCGGCTAAGAAAGTATTTAACCGATATTTACCAACATCACTGAAAATTTTCTAATCTTCATAACAAGTGAAACTTGATTGTAATTACTAATCACGCAATAAGTATGTTAACATTCAACTTTCTTCTGCATCAAACTCTTGTCTGGAAACAAGTCATAATATTTTTTTGCCAACATAAACACCGACTAACACATGGACAGAATAACCACTAACACTCCAACCCTTTGCAAGATCTGATAAACACAAAAGGAAAGATTAAAAACAGCATACTATTCATCTAGCATTTCCCCAAACATTTCAACTTGTCCCCTAAGATCTTCATTTTCAATCTCCAACGAACGAATACGTTCATTCAATCTGTCAAATTTCTCTTTGTTGACTTCATTCAACTGCTCCGTGAGGCGTCCAACAACGCGATAATTGTAATCACGCACAGCATAACCCGTCGTAGACAGAATCTTCTCTACCATTGTGAATGAAACTTCTTGACGTGCAGAACGCTCGTCGTAGCACAACGGACCATGAGCCACAAGATCTAGACCTTTGCTATTGTGGGGAAGAAACACCGTGAAGCCAAAAAGTAGATTATCACCAGCTGAGTCGACTTCATGAGGAACAAAAGTCGGGACACCAATGTGAAAGAATACACACGCTCGCATCAACATCAGCTCCATGTCTTCTACATGCATGAATGAACTCTCTTTAACTGGCTCCATCACTGCACGGCCCACATCAATAACATGACGTTTCTTCCGGAAGTTAAAAATATCTCAATGAAACCCCAGGTACATGCATGATAAAAAAAACTTATGCAAAACAGCTCACCTCCCTGTCGATCGGGATTATCGGCCGCACCACCGTGCTGGCTGTTGGCTCTCGCTACTCCGGAAGATGTTTGTTGAGAGGAAGGGAAAGAACAGAAGGCCCCTTCTAACAATCTTGATGATTTTTTTTGACCGGTTGAATCAGGCATGTTGGCTGACGGGTTGGAGGATCTGAGGCGTTTCGCAACCATGCAACAGCCTCCGACAAATCACGGAAGCCACGATGTTCACTGTTCCGGTAGCCGTTCACCTGTTAGTCACACTCCTGCCATGATCTATACACCCCGGGAACACGACCCCGGCGCACCGCATAGAATGGAAACCGACCACCGTCACTGCTCATCTCCAAGAACGGGTACAATCCAAAATATCTATCTAAAGAGGAAAGGGAGAACAGGGGAGGAAACAACACCGGCACAACTTATCCCCTCACTCTCAGCCAATATTAAGTCATATATACTGCAAAATAAAGGCATTTACGTGTTTTTTGAAATAAAAAAAAAGGAAAAAAATGTTCCGGAATTAAATTTCTCCATACTTTTGGTGTTAAGTATCCTTTAAAACTGTTCCAAAATATTATATACTTACCTATATCATTTAATTTAATTTATTGTCTTCATAACTTCATAATTTCATATGGGTTACAATTAAGAAAAAACTACAATTGAAAGAATGCACTTATTTTTAATTCTTTCTATACAAATCGAATTATTAAAGAAAAAAACCATCTTTTAGTGAGAGAAGAAACGTAAAAGAAGGAAATAATAACTAACCATGATATTTGATTAAAAAGTTCGGGAAATTTTATGTTTTTAAAATTTAAATTAATCTTAATTATAAATGTCTCTCCTAAAGAATGGGAATATCTTTCAATTATAAATTTATTAAACAATATTTAAGGCTGATCAAAGGTTGAATTTTGTTGTACAAGTAGAATTTTCATAAATTATTTATGTACTCTCATTAAATTATTACATTTGTTTTCCTTCTAACACAAACATATAATTTTTTTACTATCTATTCATAATATGATTTCATGATCCTGTTAACTAAAGTAAATTGAACAAAAGTTTATAATAATAACAGTAAAAATTACAGCACACTAAAAAGGAGTACTAAAGGTACTAGAAATATACTATATAAAGAACATTATAAAAAATTATTTGATTTTTTCCAATCACTAGCAAGGCAAGTATTTACTGTTTTTTATAATTGTTAGTCAGTGGTGGAGCTTACTTCAGCCAAGGGGGCCATGGTCCCCCCAAAATATTTTATAAAAAATTTAGTAGTACTTTTTCAAAAGATAAAAAATAGTTCAATTGACTTAAATACTTTACTATGACTTACAGTATCTAATAAGTTCAATAAACAACACCCTCTCTATCTTCAAGTTCAAATATAAAAGTATTAGATATTTCTTATTTATTTAATTTAATATTATTTTATATTTTACTATTTATTTAATTTAATTTTCTATATGATAAAAAGTAATAGAATATTCAATAAGTATTAATATTATTCTATTTGTAAAAATTCATAAAAAAAATTCAATAAGTATTATAAATTTTAAAATTTGACCTTCTAACTTCTTCTTTACATATTTTACAGGATATATATTCAAATTTTTATATAAATTAATAACGAAAAATTATAGAATTGATACATTTTTTAAGAGGAAGGCTAATATTTAAGAAGGAGAACATATAACTTTTACAATATCAACACCTGTGGATAGTTCTTCTACTTTAATGAATCATGAAGAAAGTGAGATATAACCTTTAAAAGTTAAAAAATTACATCTTATGACTTTAACTTTAACTTTTTGGAACGACATCTTCAAAAACGGTTTTAAATTTGGCAATATCACCCAAACCAGAGAGACGAGCTTAGACGAGCTTATCTTAAATGGAATCCATATAAAAAATATTTTGACAATTATTTTCTATCTGGCCCCTCCAAAATTTTGTTTCAAAGTTCCGCCACTGTTGTTAGTGCTAACCTCATTTACATTATGTAAATTTTTAATTAAAAATATACTTTACCAATTTTTATGTATAATTTTTATTTTACAATATACCTATTCATTTCATTATAAAATTAATTAATAAGATCTATTCTAATATCTAAACTTAATGTGATCAGATAATGTTCTTGATTAGTTTTGCCGGTGTCCTGCTAGTCTGTCCATGAATGTCTTCAAGCTTCTCGTCGGGATGAGTTATACATCCGCAAGGAGAGAACAAGGGGGTGGGTACCTGCAAAATACACTCTGACGCTCAATAATTACAGAGGTCAATAATTACAAAACCTCGGGTGAGTTATTGGTTCATTGTCAATGTAAGCACTGCTCATTCCTTAATATAGCAAACAAAATCCTATTTTTCATTACTCTATGCTATTTTTGAAGACTGCAATCAGACTTCATTCGTATACACAATCCACATTTATCCACAAATATTTTTTTATTTGACAAAAAAAATTTAACTTTTAACCCATTCACCACTAATAGTCCTAGCCTGTTAGTCCAGCACTCCAAAAAAGATTACATCTCAGTCTAGTAAGATTTAATTTACGTAGCCTATTATTCCATTCTATCAAAAAAATTAGACCTTTTCTCTCCAATAATTAATCTACGTTAGTGAGATTATTACCGTTCACTAATCCAACCAACACTGGAAAAAACAGCACATAATTACTGGTTGGGTTAGTGAACGGTAATAATTTAACTTACGTAGATTAATTATTAGAGAGAAATGGTCTAATTTTTTGGGTAGAATAGAGTAATACGCTACGTAAATTAAATGTTACTAAACTAAGATGTAATTTTTTTGGGAGTTTGGAATAACAGGCCAGGACTATTAGTAGTGAATGAGTTAAAAATAAAGTTTTTTCACAAGTGAAACAGAATTTGTGGATAAACGTGAATTATGTATATTACGGAACAGAAAACAGGATTCGTTTGTTATATTAAGAAATGAGCAATGCTACATTAATAATGAACCAATTGAGTAGAATTTTTTAATTATTGACCTCTGTTATAATAACGAAATGAGTTTTTTTATTATGATATTCATACTAGAAAATAATTTCAACTATACTTAATGTGAAAATTGAAGTTAATTTTAAAAGAAGGAAAATCGACAAATAAATATATCTACATTTTCACTTACATAAAGAAAAGAATACGACTTTTATTATAGTAAGATAATTGGTATTGAAGTTACATGTAGATGCAAGAAAAAATATGAAGGTAATTACAAATGACTCTATGCCAAACCTAAAAAAAATTATATCATTAAAATCGAAGTAGTTAAATTCTCTTATTGTGAAGTACCAAAAAGAAGTCTCTTAAATTAGTGCATGATATGTAAAAATAAATTTAATATTAACTTTCATCAAATTACTGTGGAGAGATGATATTTTTATGTGTGTGCTTGTATTAGGTTATATAAATTCGCATAAAATTGATTTTACAAAAATGATTTTGATGAAAAATTTATGTTAAAATAATTTATGTTTGGTAATTTTTATGTGAAAATAGATTATAGTAAAAAAAATTATTTGAATTACGACCCTGAAAATCACTTTTACATAAAAAATTATTATAACAGACCTCAACTTAAATTAATTTTGTATATTATCTGATCATATTAGATTTAGATATTTGAATAGTTTTTATTAATTATTTTTATAATGAAATTAATATTTATATTCTAAAATAAAATTAATACATAAAAAATGGTAAAATATATTTTTAATTATAATTAACATAATTTAAATTTCAATTATAAAGAAAAATTAAATATTTACCTTCGTTGTCATTGGAATAAATCAAATAATTTTTTACGATGTCTTTTTTATAGTATATTTTTAATACTCTTAATATTCTTTTTTACTATGTTATAATTTTTTTCTATTATTATTATTTACAATTAACTTTTTATTCCATCTACTTTATTTAGTAGGATCATTAAATTATTTTATAAAAAATTAATAAAAAAATTATACGTTCGTCTTAGAAGAAGAACAAATTTAATAATTTAATGAGTGTGAATAAATAATTTCTACTAGGGGTGTAATCGGTTCGGTTTGGTTCGGTTTTGGACCGAAAACAAACCGAACCGACCTGATCGGTTGAATGTTAATATCAACCATTCGGTTGGCTACTTTTTGGACAACCGAACCGAACCGAACCGAACCAACAGCGGTTTGGTTCGGTCGGTTTTTTCGGTTTTTTTATACCTAATAAATAGAATTTAAAATATCATAAAATAAAGTTTAAAACCTTCAATAAACCAGAATAACAAGAGTATATCACATCCAAATTCAGTACAAATTCAACTTAATTAAATATAAAACAAAGGCAATTAAAAATGTCTAGCAAAACAACAAAAATAAACACTCTTTAAACCACAACAGTCACTTTAAAACAAATAAAAACCAAACAGCCAATCAACCACCATGCTTAATCTGAATCCACACTAGACTCATCCTCATCTTCACCGGTTGGTGCAATTTCTACAAAAATAAAACAAGAAAATCAATATAGATTATAAATATAATATAGATTATAGATTATAAACATAAACCATGAAAGGAACTACAAATTTTTAACATCCTTTTCAACAATTCCAAGTAGCAATATGAAATAATATGCAATTTCACTTTTAAAACCATGACAGATAAAAAACAACTTTCAAAACCATAATGGAGTACAAAATTAGATGATAGATAATTTTAAAAGATGTGAAAAGAAATAAATTTAAATCTTTTAAGTTTATTTATCTTGTATCGAGTACATATTAAAATTATAAATTATAAATTTTTAATTTTTTTATTAAATAAAAAATTTAAAATTTTCAATTAATAATAAATTTATCATGTGCTTTAAATTATGTACTCTTCAAAAATTTATTTACATTACATGTTTATATACAACGAAGATTAGTTTCAAATACTTGTTCCTAATAAAATTTCGAATCCTAGCGAGGTCTTTTTAGAACAACCAGCTTTGAAAGTTTTAGAGAAATCATAAGGAACTATATTCCCATCTTTAATGATCAAATAACAGCCAAATAACTTCAGCGTAAACAAGCTCTTTGATTATTAACATAAATATTTTTACATTTTAATCAATGTAAGGATGTTGAAAAGACCAAAGGAACCAGTAACACTTCACCCAATTTAATTTGTGTTCAAAGTGTTTCAACAATCATATATAAAAGGGCTTCAAAGTTACTACTTTTCTGTTCATATATTTGATAGAGTACACAATATTTTTGCAATATAGAAATGGATTCTACTATCTTTATTCAACCACATAGTCATGCAAAAAGTAAATTCTTTATCGCCAACTACAAAAAGTAAAAACAGATACCAAGATCAGATTGCATAATAACAAAGAATTTTCTTGGAATTGAAGTTCATAGAACAGATTCTATGCAGTTTGTCCCAAACAAAATATATAATAGACCTTCTATCAAAATTGGGAATGAGTGAAGCTAGTCCAATGCCTATCTCAATGATTTCATCCCTAAAATTACTATCAACTGCCACTTTTAGCCAGTTCATGCATAGTCCACTAAAACTGAATTCTAAAGCTTGACAGCTGGTGAAGTAGAGATCACATGGGTTTAGAATCTACTTCAAAAATTAAACATCAAACTTCATATTACCTCACAAGCAATGTATTCAATGAATGTCTTTATTTTTCATCCAGGAAAAAAATTAAAATAAAAAAATAAAGCGATGCATTATCTGATTATCCTGTGAGTTCTTGATGCAGCCAATACAAACAGAATTTCTAGCTACATAATTTCTAAAAAACATAACCACAAAGGCACAAACAGAATTTCTCAAAATCATAACTACAAACAGAATTTGTAAAAACAATTGTTCAGTTTAAATCAAGCACAATATCACTAAACAGAATCTCTAACAATAATTGTTCAGAATTTCTAACCTCTGAAGAAGACATTGTGGAGTTGCTTTCTGCAGGAGATGGCTTGGTGACAGGAGTGCTGCTCGGCGCTCGATTTGAACTGCGACGGCCACTGGAGTCTTGCTTGGCGACTGGACTGCTGCTCGGTGACAGGACTGCTTCTCGGTGAATGGATTGCTCCTCGACGATGGCGACCCAGCGAGGCAGCGACGGCAACCCAGCGACGGCGACCCTGCGAGGCAACCCTGCGACGGCGATGACTGAAGACAAGAAGAGAGGAAGAGAAGCTAGGGTTCTCCTTCAGGGTCTCCTTCTCTCGAGCATGGTGGAATCGAAGGTGGAACTGTGGAAGTGTGGAACCGTGGAAGAGAAGAACAGAGGAAGAAAGCTAGGGCTTCAGATTCATTCGCGTAAAAGAGAGGAAGAAGGCTACGGTTGTGTGTAAAGTTGCCCTTTTATACCTAGGTTAAAGGGTAACTTAGTAAAAACACACTATTGAACCTTCATTTTTCGGTTCGGTCCGGTTCGGTTCGGTTTCTGCCGAGTCAACCGAAAACCGAACCGAACCGATCGGTTTGCTTCGAAAAAAACAAAAAAAAAACCGATTTTTTCGGTTTTCTAATCGGTTGTTGTAAAATTCGGCTCGGTTCTGCGGTAATTTTCGGTCTGGTTCGGTAATTTACACCCCTAATTTCTACCATGCATTAACTTTTTTTTTCTTCCGGCACATACTAAACTTTTATCACAATTTTTTTTTTGTTCTTCCAAAGCATTTCTTATGAATAATTTGGGTAATATGTAGATGTTTTTACTAAAGTATCATAAGACTTATACTAAAAACAAAAACAAACAAAATAATCTACCCAAGCCCGTTAATCCCATTACAAACAAAATCACTCTATAAGCCCAAAAGCCCAAAAAAAAGTTAACCATCATAATAAAATAGCAGACTATTTCATTAGCACGCTAATCACATATAATTTAAGGACAACTTTTCGAGGCCACTCTGTAACTGTCAGCAGAGATGATGCAACGCCATCTTATCACACTTAAGTCTCTGCACACGTGTTTGAATGTCATTTATTCCATGTAAAATTCACACATATGGATATTATATACATCCACACCACAGACTCTCCCTTATTTTAATTACCATTTAAATTATCTGCTATATTCATTCCTCACTCTCAACCCCAAAATACACTTTTTCATAACCAACAATAAGGACATACATCCCTGCAATTCCTTGAGAAGACGGCCCGAGGTTTAAATACTCGGTTATCAATTTATTTAGGGGTTTGTTACTTGTGACAACCAAAACGTTTGTACAAAGGGATTTCTGTTGGTTCAGAATCTATACTTACAACGCAACTTTATAAAATTCTTTACTAGCAAAAATCCTAACGTCAAAATGGCGCCTTTGCGGGAGAATTGCAAACGTGTGCCTTATTATTGGTTATTGTAAATATTTTTTATAGAGAAAAAAATATTTTTTTTACTTGTTTATTTGTTTTCTCTCTTCCCTCTTTTTTCTGATAGCTATTATGAATTCTCACCCCTCTCGCTTTGAGTTTGGTTCTAATTTTGTTTTAAGGAATGTAAGCTATAACAGGACTATGCATCAAGGTCTAAGCAATCAAAGATGGATAGAGCCACGGGGATCTGATAAACCCTTTAGGCAACAACATCCTCCTAGATATCACGGACAAAGACCATTTTACAATGCATGCCCAACTGATAGATTTGGTGGACCGCCTTGTAGCTACCAACAAGCCCCACCCTGTGCTCAGAGACCATCCTTTCAACACAACCTCAATCCACCATACTCACAAGCTTCTTTTCACCATTCACTACCACATGATCCTTATCCACCCCAACGCCAATCCAATTACTCCCAAGAACCACCACTCCCCATACACCATGCCCATGTCCATCAAAGCCAGAATCACAAGTTCGCCTGGAAGAATTAGTAAACCGATTTAATGCAACCCTTCATCAACTGGAGCAAGCAATAAATCAATTATCTTTCAGACGTTCGGACACTCAACAGACTCCCATGGCTTCATGTAGAGAATCTAATGAAGAATGTATTGTGAAGAAGACAAAAGAGACTCCAGTGGACAGCATAGAGCATAACTTCATACTGGAACAAGTAGAAAACGCTGTCATTGTAGAAGAAGAAGAGTTGGTTGAAGATTTAGGAGATGCTGAACCTCCATGGGAATACAGAGTCATGGAAGACCCCGTCAAGGATGTTACAACTGACGCTAAAAAGGATGTTGCACAACCTCCAATGTGGATATCTTATGTAGAACTGGATGGAGTAACTCAAGACGCATGTTTCTTTGATGATGATAGTCACCAGTCAAGTCCTCCTAGTGATGAACTTGCAGCCGCGAGTGAATTCTCTGAGACAGAAGAATCTTCCCCAAGTGAATACGAAGATGATGTAGAGGTCGACTTTTCTCAACCTCCTATTTATGACTCAAGTGATGAGGAAAATATGGAAGACTTTGACCAGGACATGGCTGGAATGGAAAAGGTTTGCAAGGAAGTGGAGGAATTCACTGAAGACCACAAAGGAGTAGAGCTTGCAGAACCACTAAAAACATTGATCCCAAGGCCACTACCAACCAACACAGACTTCAAGTGGGTAAAATCCTTGACTCTTATCTTTATTTTTCCATTTGAATACGGTTTACTTGAAACAGATGGCCAGCTTAGAGTTCTCTGCAGCTTTAAGAGTAAAAGGGAAATGGCTCGCACTCAGAGCTGGTATACAAGGTTCAATAAGGTTCCACGCTTCAACTCGAAGTGCACGGATTGGTATCATGTTCAATCGAATGGATCTCGGAAAACGTTTGGTCATCTTGGTGAGAATCTAATTTCCAAACCGCCCGGATGGAAAAGTATAGATCAAAACGAAAGCGGATTTGGAACCAAAGTTTGGGATCCTGAAATATATTATGATATTCATCACCCCGGGAGCCTGAAAATCTATTTGAAGCTGCTCAGAAGCTTCACATGCCTAGTTTGGGACCCCGGAGGCTATTGGCATTCCAAGCATTGGTGGAGATTTCTGGACGAATTCAAGCATAAGCCACCATAGCAGGAAGCTCATCTAATGTCCAACTTAAGGACTTTAACTAAAAGTGCTAGGTGGGAGACAACCCACCATGGTATGATCGTTTCTGTTTCCATTTTATTTCATTTTTGTTTATTTTATACTGTTTATTTCTATTGAACCTGGATGCTATTCATAACATTTGCATTTAGCACTGCATACTGCATAATTACATACCTGCATAAAAAAAAGCCACGCGACGCGACCACATCAGCGACGCGTCTGCGTCGGAAGGAGAGGGGAGAAAATAAAAACGAACAGAGAGTCACGCTGGAGCATGGCTGGAGGCGTGCCAGTGGCACAAATCGTCCCACACGACTGCGTCGCTGACGCGTCCGCGTCACATGGGAATAATGGCCTCCCACGCGACCGCGTGCCCCACGCGGCCGCGTCCCCAGATTTTCGACGGAAAAAGGGTGCACAACAAATTATTGTGCGAGAGTGGTGCTGGATTGATGCTGGACGCACAATCCCTATCACGCGACCGCGTCGCCGACGAGTCCGCGTCATTCCTTTCTGAAGCCCACTCACACAATTGCATGCCCCACGCGATCGCGTCACCCCAAATTTGGCAAAAATAAAAATTCGAACAGAGAGTTGTGCGAGCGCGAGGCTGCCCTCGCGCCAGCAGCATAACCTTAGTCACGCGTCCGCGTGACCGACGCGACCGCGTCGACTGAATTAAAGCGCAATCACGCGAACGCGTGCCCCACGCGGACGCGTCGCTTGCGCCGCACAGCTCAATCCTAATTTGCCAAATATCTTATCTTTTCTTCCCCAATCCTAATTTTCCCTCCCTCCTCTCTTACTCACTTTTTTCCTTCTCATTCTTCTTATCTTTCATTTTATTTATTTGCATATTTCATTCATTGCATTTTAAATTAGTGCATATTTTTCTTTTCTTTTCTAAATTTTTTATTTTTCCTTTGGTGTTGATTTTCTTATTTAACTGTTGCATCTTTTCTGGTATAATTTTTAGTGACTTGTTTTACAATGTTAGGTGATGCTATTTTTCTGTCAATGTCAATCTTTTATGATACCTATATTCCTTTTGCATTGACATGAACTTACATTGTCTTTCATTACCCACTCTCTTCCCCATTGTTGTACATTTTGTACCATTGGCATGCCATGGCTTCTATTGTTTTCTCACATACATGTTGAAGCTTCCATGTAAATGAGACCCTTATCATTTGGCATTAACCCATCCATACTTCATTTATTTTCTTATCCTTATTTCTGGGTTACTTTTCTTCCCTTTTTCGTTCAGGATGGCCACCCAGAGGGAAACCGGAAGACGTTTACATGGGGAGACAAGCCAAGTCCATCTGCACAATCTTTGGAGAGAAGCATCAGTTGGAACAACCTCCGCCCACCTGTACATCTCAGCATGCACCGAGGACGGTGCAACCTTAAGTGTGGGGAGATCGATACCGATCTCTATAAGTTAGTTAGTCCTTTCTCAACACCAATTTTTGTTTTTCATTGTTGTATTTCCATGTTTGTTTCTTTTTATGCATATTTTACCACTTGGTTAAAGTAATATTTTCTTTTTCAAGAAATTTTTATAATATTTTACTAATTTGAATAAAACTTTTTGAAAAACTTGTTTGAAGAAATCTAATTTTGGAACATAGTTTAGAGCTCGAACACACAAAACCAGTGAGATTTTGAGCCTATTTGATTGGTTGCATTTTATCAACCAATATTTTATTTTTGGTGTGTATTTTTCTCTCTAAAATTGTGATCTTTGTCTTGCTTAATTCTATATTTCCATTGTTTGATGTATGCATGCACTGATATGATTGAGGCCCTTGTTTTACTAAGCTTACATACCCATATGGCCTTACCCTTTCATTATCCATTGCAAACCAATTTGAGCCTAATATACCCATTTGTTCTTTACTCTAGCTCATTACTAACTTTAAGCGAAAAACAATAATGACCTTAATCTGAATCCTTGGTTAGCTTAGACTAGTAAAAGTGCTCATGATTTAAGTTAGGGGAAGTTGGGTTTGAAAATATTTGGTTTGAATAATTGGGTGTTGTATATTTTACTGAAAATGTGCAAAATAATGGTTGAGCACATATTATTGCATTCAATTCTTTAATCATATGCATTGAAAAAAAAAAGTGAAAAAAAAAGAAAAAGAAAAAGAGCAATTAATAAAAGGGGACAAAATGCCCCAAAATAAATAGTGAAATCAATGCATATGAGCTGTACTTAAAACTTGGAATGCATAAATATGTAGTAAACACAGTTAATGGGAAGTTAGATTTTGTATTTTAATTAAATGAATTGTCTTAAGTTAGGTGGAAAGTTTATGTTAATTAAGGATTCAGATTTTAGTCCACTTGGCCAAATACAATCCTACCTTGACCCTAATCCCATTACAACCTTTAAAAGGCCTCTTGATTTGTGTATTGGTACATTAAATTTTTGTTGATTGTTAGATGAAGAGCAAGCTATAGAAAGCATGATTAGTAGAGAATTGAGAGAATTGACCCTAGACACTTGAGAGTTAGAATGATATACACCACCAAGTAAGGGTTCAATGCTTAATTCTATGTTCCTTGCTTTCATGAGCTATCTTCTTACAAGTTTACTTGTCTTTTATTGTATAATTTGAATTAGCGAAATCTGATTTATGTTTGTCTTGAAGAACTTATTTATTTTTAACCAAGTAAGTAGAAGCATTGCACATCTAGTTGCATTCATATAGATAGGATTGTATTTCATATTTTCTATCATTTCTCTTCATCTTTATAGCTTCTCTTGAGCTTAGCATGAGGACATGCTAATGTTTAAGTGTGGGGAGGTTGATAAACCACTATTTCATGGTTTATCTTGTGCTCAATTGAGTGGATTTTATCAACTCTTTACCCACTTATTCATACTATTTGCATGGTTTTACATTTGCCTTCCTAATTATGTGCTTTGATTGAAAACATGCTTCTTTGGCCTTAAGTTCCCTATGTTTAATCCTCTCTTATTACCATTAGATGCTTTGATATGTGTATTAAGTGATTTCAGGGATTACAGGGCAGGAATGGTTTAGAGGATGGAAAGGAAGCATGCAAAAGTGGAAGGAATACAAGAAGTTGAAGGAACTGCAAAGCTATCCAGCCTGACCTCTTCGCACTCAAACGGTTATAACTTTTGCTACAGAGGTCCAAATGACGCGGTTTTAGTTGCTTTGGAAAGCTAACGTCCGGGGCTTCGATTTGATATATAATATGCCATAGTTGCCCTGACGCTAGGTGATGCGACCGCGTGATCCATGCGGCCGCGTCGCAGTGACGAAAAACCAGCGTGGCAGATTTCTTCTCCAGTGATTTCTGGGCTGTTTTCGACCCAGTTTTCGGCCCAGAAAACTCATATTAGAGGCTATAAAGTAGAGGGATTGCATCCATTCATAATCATGCTCTCATAATTCACAATTTAGGTTTTAGATGTAGTTTTTAGAGAGACAGGCTCTCTCCTCTCTCTTAGGATTAGAATTAGGATTCCTCTTAAAGGACTTAAGAATATTTTCATCTTCTTCAATTACAGGTTCAATGTTCTTTTATTTATTTTCCACTTTTATTTATCACTTTAGTTGATTATCTGATGTTGCCAATTTGACTTATGGATTTCTATGTTCAATCTAACTTCCTATTTGATATAATTTGAGGTATTTCAGACTTATGATTGTTTTCTCTAATTTATGTTATTGATGCTTGTGCTCTATCCAAATTATTTTCATTCAAGTAGATTTTATTCCCTTTTGGTCTTGGTTAAGGAATCAGTAACTCAGGAGTTATCTTAGCTCAACATAATTGATAACTGTTATCTTTGCTAATTGAACTGACTTCAATAATCCCAACCTTTTCTTAGGAAATAAATAGGATTCGAAGGTCAAACTAATTAGTCCCTTGACTTTCCTTTACTTTAGCAAAGGTTAACTAAGTGGAATTAAGATTTAACTTTCATTATTATTGATAAGAATAACTAAGTCTGGACTTCCAATTTCTCATACCTTGCCAAAGGGTTTGCTTTACAGTATTTATTTATTTTAATTGCCATTTAAATTATCTGCCATATTCATTCCTCACTCTCAACCCCAAAATACACTTTTTCATAACCAAAAATAAGAACATACCTCCCTGCAATTCCTTGAGAAAACGACCCGAGGTTTAAATACTCGGTTATCAATTTATTTAGGGGTTTGTTACTTGTGACAACCAAAACGTTTGTACGAAGGGATTTCTGTTGGTTCAGAATCTATACTTACAACGCAACTTTATAAAATTCTTTACTAGCAAAAATTCTAACGTCAAAGAACCACCCAAACTTTGGGTGGGGAAACCAGCAAAACCAGACCCAAGATCATAGGCCCCAAAACTTCAACTATTACAACAATTCCACTTACCAGCACTCCAATCAAAGACCATACCAATCCCCTCACAACAACTCTTACCAGCCTCCATATCAAGGACCAAATAGCCATCCTCAACCTCCAAATTCCAACATACCGCCACCATCTGAGGATAGACTATCCCGAATTGAGGCCCTGCTTGGAAAACTTTGCAAGGAGTTTCAAGACAACAAAACATTCAAAGAGGAAGTAAGGTCTAATATGAAGAATCAGGGAGATATCATCAAGAAGCTTGAATCTCAAGTAGGATACCTTTCTCAACAAATTCTCAAGTAAAAATTAGATTTCACGTATAACTACCGGCAAGTATATCGGGTCGTATCAAGTAATAAAACTCACTAAGAGTGAGGTCGATCCCACGAGGATTGGTGGATTAAGTAATTTTTAGTTGAATGGTGATCTAGTTAGGTAGACAATTTATGTGATTTCTTGACATATTCAACATGAAAGTAAAGTGCAGTAATAAAAATGAAAAGGAATTTAAATAGATGAAATTAAAGAGGAATGAAAAAAATGACTGGAAACGTAAGAGCTGAAACTTAAAGTGTAAGGAAATAAGAACTGAATTGTAAATGACTGAAGCTTAAATTGCAAGTAATTAAAGAATAAATGTAAATGGCAGAAATGGTAAAGTGTAGGAATGTGAAATAGGGAATTGGGTACTGGGTAATAAGAAATTCAAAAGAATAGAACTAAAGATTGATGATAGGTGAGATCACTAAGGATCAGAGATGTTGATTTCTCAAGAATTAATGGTGATTAATTCCTTCACAATCATGAAAGATAGATCCATGTCAGATTGTAAGTAATTGGGTCCCAATCTCTTGGTGACTCAATTTCTCTCAACACAATCAATTGCCACTCTCGTGATCTAATTGGTCATGAGAAGAGATGAAGTTCAATAACTAATTCTCAATGCCACACAACTCTCAAGATCTCAATTCAGAGTGGTTACATCTCACATACCAACCCAGAATGTATTAATCAAGAGAATTATAAGAGGATAAACTCTAAACTGATTTCTGTGACTCCTTTCTCAAGTTCATCACATAATTCAAATAGATTCAATTCCTCTCTCGATAGTAATTGAATCTATGAAGAACAAGAGTTCCCTCTTAGAATAATCCACTTGAATTGAGAGGAAAAGAAGAGTTAATAATTCATTGAAACCAACAGAGCTCCTCCCCCTAGTCAAAGTGGGGTTTAGTGATTCATAGCTCTAAGTTCAAATTGAAAATTGGATTCAGCATCAAAAAGGAAAAGAGATTCAAACTCTAACAGAATTGAAGCTAAAAAGTAGAGCAGAGTCTCAGCAGAAAGTAAAATGTAAGAAGTACAAAAGAGATCTAAAAGAAAAAGAGACTCAAAAGAAGATCTAGAAGAAGTCCTTTTTGATTCAATATTCCCCCTTTTATACTGGTTTAGTGGCTTCTTCAATTGTACTTGAAAATTGCTTTAATTGGGCCTTTTTGTTTTTACTTAGACCGATCCAACTCCAGGAGAACGTAGCATGCTTTATGAGAGCGGAGCATTTGCACACCCACGCGTACGCGTTTCCTACGCTTGCGTGTCGATGACATCTCAGTACTTATCACGCGTATGCATCCTATATGCATACGCGTCTTTGCAGCGCTCTCCAAGAGAGCATAGCACTCACGCCACGAATGCCCTTCCACGCGTACGCGTGAAAATCTCACTTCCACGCCGGTGCTCCATCCACGCGTTTGCATGTCTCTTCCTAGATATCAAATCCATGCGTACGCGTCGATGGCTAAATTTGAAATCCAACTTTCAAAATTATTGCAGGCACTCTTGGTTGAAGAACGCTACTCCTACCCACGCGTACGCATGGCCTTCCAAAAATCACCACTTCTATGTGCACGCCCTATCCATGCGTTCGCGTGTTCCTTCAAAAGTGCAACTTTCACGTGTACGCGTCACTCACGCGTACGCGTCGATAGTAAAACTTCCTTGGGTGAAGAACGTAGTGCTCTTTGAAGGAGAGCGTAACATTAAGAACCATGCTGCAGGAGAATATAGCGTTCTTCAAGCAAGCGTAGCGCTGAGTTATTGAGCCCTTTTCCCCTGTCTTGGTCATAAAACAAAATAGCAACATATCAAAGCTCTGCCTCTTAAGCTATTGCATGAAATTGAGCATAAAATCACTTAGTCCTTGACATATTAGTGCATAATGAGAACTTCATTCAAGTGCTTGTTTATTTTGAATAAAATGCATGAAATTAAACTAAAACTAAACTAACTAGCTAATCTAACAATAATGCGAATGCATCACAACACCAAACTTAAAACCTTGCTTGTCTTCAAGCAAGAAAATAATTATGCACAAAGGTTTCTTTTAATTGGAATGGGTTGAAGAAAGTTTTTTAATGCCTTTGTGAGTGAAGTGATCAAGTGATAGTGTGGTGAACTCTGAATGATATGCTCATGCAAGGATTCTAGTGATTGTTAGTCCCTACATTTTGGAAGTATTAGATCTTAGGACTTTCATTCAGATGATATCATGGAAATCTCTCTATAGATAATCACCTTGAGGTAGCTTTTATTTTCTAGCATTTTTTTTCTTTTTCTGTATCTTGGCCTCAACTCTAGGTGTCATGTCTCAAAGTGGCTTTTTAAGATAAACTTTCAATCAATACTCCCAAACCAGTTGGTCTAAGGTATTAGGTGTTGAAGCACCCCTTAGGATTTACTTGCTCAAGCCTCTCTCTTTGATACAAATCCACCACATGCATTTAATTAGGACATTCTTCCTAGTAATTGATGCTTAGAGCCTTGGACCTTTTTCTTTGTTTTTCTATTTCTTTTTGTTTTTTTTTGCTGCTTCTTGAATCAATGGATGTTTGGGACTTTCCACAATACTTTTCTAAACTTTATTTCCTGCCTATGAGCTCCCATGCAAGTTTTCACAAACATGCAACCTCAATACACAATCATACAATCAGAACCACCACTTCTCTTAATCTTTTGCTTGCCTCAGCATTTTTAAAATTCTTTAACCCTTCTTTTCAAAGAAATGTTCTCTGTTTGCAATTTTTTAAGATATTGTGTGCAAGCAATTTTTTTCAAGAGTATGGTGCTGTGATATATCAAGCATCATGGTTATTGAACTATAAAGAACTATGCTAAACACACATTTTAAGTAGATGAGTATCACACAAGTAACACAACCAATCAGCAAAATACAAAACATAAAAAGCTTAATTGAACATAGAAGAACATGAAAACTTGGAAGGCATATCATTTTTCAGATATGCATCCTCCTTATTTACTAAGATTATGAAAGGAGGTTCACCACCTCTAATTTTTATGGTCCTTCCATTTGCTTGACTCTCCTTTCTTCCCTTTGTTCTTTGACTCCTGCTTTTTCTTCCTCCTTGCTTCTTCTTGTTTTTCAATTCGTTCTACTTCATCCCAGACTCCAGCATCCATCATGTGTTGTTTCATTCTCTCCTGATTTCTTTTTGCTTTGGCTGTTTGTGACTCTCCTAATTCAGGACATTGTGAAAATGGTCTAATCTCCTTATTTAACACTGGCATGTTGGTAGTCAGGTAGTTAAGCTTGGCTTATGTATCTATCTCATATTCCACTCTATCCAAGTGCCTGGCCTATCCAGCTGTGTGATATATATTTTTTCAGCACAAAATTTTTTGGAGATATCCTTCAAGCTGATCCTGTCGTTCAGATATTTTATTGAAAGACTCTTGGAACTGGTTGGCTTGTACCCTGTGCTGATCTAGTAGTCTTACTTGAAAGTCTCTTTGTTGATCCATTGTTTTTAGCTAGAAATTCTCTTATCGCTCCATCATTTTCAGCTGGAAATTCTCTTGTTGCTCCATCATCTTCATGTATTGCTCTTGTTGTTGCTCCTGAGTCCTCATATATTGCTGAGATAATTCTTCAATGGCACCCTGGATTTGGCTTAGATCAATTGTGCTAAAAGCTTGTCCCTCTTCCATTTGTGTTCTCCTCTTTTTTCTTTGAGGTCTCCTTTCACTCTGAGTGTCAGTGGTTCCTTCCATCCTCTGCTTGGTAATTGCCCTGCCTTTCTTCACCCAGTCTGTGTCTGCATCCTCAAAAAGCACCCTTACCCTATTGCACAGACGCAATATGGTGCTTGGGTGGCCAAGTCTTATTGATTTGCTGCTGTCTTCAGCTAATTCTTGAATGTTGTTTGCTATGAGCTGTGGGACATTTATTTCTCCCTCTTTGAGTATGCAGTGTGTCATGATCGCTCTCTTTACTGTAACTTCTGAAGTATTTCCAGTGGGAAGTATTGATCTTCACACTATTTCATACCAACCCTTGCCCTCAGGTGAGAGATCAATCCTCTTTAAGTGGCTTGTATCTCCATTTAAATTTCTCTCCCAGTCTTTGCCTTCCAGACATATACCATTTACTAACTCATCAGGGTCATTCTCGCCCTTCATTCTTTCATCAAAACTGAGCTTTCTGAAAGGTATTGCTCTTATTTGTTGAACCCTCATGATTGTTGCTAGGCTGAAGTCTACATCTACTCCCCTCACATAACTCTTGTAGGGGGGAATGGTTTTGCTTTGCCTTACTACATTTGCATAGAACTCCCGTATCATAGTTACAGTTATGTCTGTGAGAGGTTCTCACAAGAGTTCCCATCTTCTCTTTTCAATTACTTTCCTTATTATGGGTATTCACCTTCCTTCAATTTGAATCCAATCTCTAGAATGAATTCTTTCTCCTCCATCCACCCATGATATTGTAACTCATGAAATTGAGATTTAAATATCTTTTTATCATAGTTAGGTGGTTCAGCTTCAGCCGGTTGCTTCCCTTTTCTTCTTTTAGAACTTGGTGAGGCCATTGAATAGAGAAGGAGGAGGCCGAATCCACAACACCAAACTTAGAGTGGTACTTGTCCTCAACCACAAGAAGAGTTATGAGCAAAAGTGAGAAGAAAAGGGCTAGAAAAATGAGGTGTATGAACATTGTTGGCAGTGGTGAAGTGGGATTAAGAAGAAAATCTTGGACAAAGCAAAGCTTAGAAAGAAAAGAGGTGGAATGGGCACGGTGTCATATTCTTGGTTTGGAAGAAAAGTGATTTAGATTGTATGAGGAGATTGTATGAATAAGGTGTAGCCATCTGCAAGCTCAGTCTTTTCTAGTTGCTCCCACAGTCTTCTCCAAAATCTTCTTCAGCTTTCTATTTGCAAGCTCAGCTTGGCCATTTGTCTGCGGGTGATAAGGTGTAGCCACCTTATGAGACACTCTATATCTATGAAGAAGGGTGTTCAGATGTTTGTTGCAGAAATGGCTCCCACCATCACTTATGAGCCCCTTTGGTACTCCAAACCTGGTGAAGATGTTCCTTTTGAGAAATTGCAAGACCACATTGGCATCACATGTAGCGGTAGTGATGCGCCACTATTTCGTGGCACATCTTGTGCTTAATTGAGTGGATTTTATCCACCATTCTCACACTTATTCATACAATTCGCATGTTTTACGTTTTCTTTCCTAATTTTGTGCTATGATTGAAAACATGCTTCTTTGGCATTATATTTGCTAATATTAATCCTCTCTTATTACCATTCGATGTCGTGATATGTGCGTTAAGTGTTTCAGGCTTTACAGGGCAGGAATGGCTTAGAGAATGGAGAGGAAAGCTTGCAAAAATGGACGGAACACAAGAAACTAAGGGGATAACCATCGAGCATCGACGCGCACACATGGTTCACGCGTGCGCATGACATGAAGAAATTTGCATCGACACGTGTGCATGCCTGATGCGTACGCATAGATTGGAGTCTTGCAAGATGACGCGTGCGCGTGCTTGACGCGAACGCGTGAAACGCCAAAACGACCAGCGACACGAACGCGTGACTGATGCGTATGCGTGACATGCGCGATCTGTAGAATTAACAAAAATCACTGGGGGCAATTTCTGGGCTATTTTTGACCCAGTTTTCGGCCCAGAAAACACAGATTAGAGGCTACAAAGTGGGGGAATGCATCCATTCAATAATACAACTTTCATTCACACAATTTTAGGTTTTAGATGTAGTTCTCTAGATAGAAAGACTCTCTCCTCTCTCTTAGGTTTTAGGATTAGGATTTCTATTAGTTTTAGGCTATTTCCTCTCAATTCTAGGTTCAATGTTCTTTTAATTTAGTTTCTCTTTTATTTGTTTATGAACTCCATGTTAGATTTGATTTCTTTATTTAATGCAATTTAAGGTATTTCATATTTATGATTTTAATTTAGCTTTTTACATTCTTAGCTTGTGTTGAGTAATTGGAGACACTTGAGTTATCAAACTCCTTGTTGATTGAAAATTGGAATTTTTTGCTGATTGATTTGAATTCCCCTAACTCTAATAATTTCTTAGGAATTGACTAGGACCTGAGGAATCAAATTGATTTATCCACTTAACATACCTTCATAGTTATAGGTTGACCAAGTGGGAGAAAAAGCCAATTCTCATCACAATTGATAAGGATAACTAGGATAGGACATCCAGTTCTTATACCTTGCCAAGAGTTTTTCTAGTTATTAATTTATTTTCTTGCCATCTAAATTCCTTGTTCAAACCTTTCAAAAAACCCAAAAGATACTTTTCCATAACCAATAATAAACACACCTCCCTGCAATTCCTTGAGAGATGACCCGAGGTTTAAATACTTTGGTTATTACTTTTATTAGGTTTTGTTACTTGTGACAAACAATCTTTTGTACGAAAGGATTCTTGTTAGTTTAGAAGCTATATTTACAACGTAATTATTTTTGTGAAATTTTTTACCGGCAAAAGTCCTCTTGTTAGGTAGTTATAGCCTCTACCCATTTGGAAACATATTCTACAGCCACCAATATGTATTTAAATGTGTAGGATGGAGGGAAGGGACCCATGAAGTTAATTCCCAATATGTCAAATAGTTCCACCTCCAAAATGTATTTCTGAGGCATTTCATTCTTTCTTGTCAAGCCCCCTATCCTTTGGCATTTGTTGCATTGACATACAAACTCTCTGGCATCCTTGAAGATAGATGGCCAATAGAATCCACTTTGAAGGACTTTTGCAGCTGTCCTCTCAGCCCCAAAGTGTCCACCATAGCTTGAATTGTGATAGTGCCATAGAACATTTCTCATTTCCTCTTCTGGTACACACCTCCTGAACATTCCATCCGGGCACCTTTTGAACAGAAATGGCTCATCCCACAAGAAAAATTTGGCTTCAGTGAGCAGCTTCTTCACTTGCTGCCTAGTGAAATCTTGTGGAATACTTCTTCCTGCCTTGTAGTTTGCCATATCTGCAAACCAAGGAGCTTGTTGCACTTGGAAAAGATGCTCATCTGGAAATTTCTCATTCACAGATTATGGTGCATATTGATTGATCTCTTATGGTAATCTTGACAAATGGTCTGCAACTTGATTCTCACTTCCTTTCCTGTCCCTCACTTCAATATCAAACTCTTGTAATAATAGCACCCACCTGATAAGCCTTGGCTTGGCATCCTACTTAGACATAAGATACTTGAGGGCAGCATGGTCAGTATACACTACAACTTTTGAACCAATCAAGTATTGTCTAAATTTATCAAATGCATATACAATTGGCATGAGTTCTTTTTATGTGGTGGTGTAATTTTTTTGTGCTTCATTTAACACTTTGCTTGCATAATAAATGACATGATGCAACTTATCCTTTTTTTGTCCTAATACAACACCAATGGCAAAATTACTTGCATTACACATAAGTTCAAAAGGTAATTCCCAATTTGGGGGTGTGATGATTGGTGCTGTAGTGAGTTTACTTTTTAAAGTTTCAAAAGCATGCTTACAGCTATCATAAAAAACAAAAGGATTGTCAACCACCAACAAGTTGCTTAGTGGTTTAGCTATTTTTGAAAAGTCTTTGATGAATCTCCTATAAAAACCAGCATGCCCCAAGAAACTTCTCACTGCTTTCACATTAACTGGCACAGGAAGCTTTTCTATGTTCTCTATCTTAGCATTGTCAACTTCTATACCCTTGTTTGAAACCTTATGCCCAAGAACAATTCCCTCAGGTACCATGAAATGGCATTTTTCCCAATTTAACACTAAATTAGTTTCTTGGCATCTTTTCAAAACAAGGGTTAGATGATGCAGGCAAGTATCAAAAGAGTTACCAAAGACAAAAAATTCATCCATGAAAACTTCTAAAATTTTTTCTACCATGTTAGAAAATATGGAGAGCATACACCTTTGAAAGGTTACAGGGGCATTGCAAAGCCCAAAGGGCATCCTTCTGTAGGCGAAGACTCCAAATGGGCAGGTGAAGAAAGTCTTTTCTTGGTCCTTGGGATCCACCACTATTTGATTGTATCCAGGGTATCCATCCAAGAAGCAATAGTAAGCATGGCTAGCCAATCTTTCAAGCATTTGGTCAATGAAGGGGAGAGGGAAGTGGTCTTTTCTTGTGGCATCATTCAGCCTTCTATAATCAATACACATCCTCCACCCTATCACTGTCCTTGTGGAAATGAGTTCATTCTTCTCATTAAAGATGACAGTCATGCCACTTTTCTTTGGCACCACTTGAACTGGGCTCACCCAAGAGCTATCAGAAATTGGATAAATGATTCCAGCATTCCATAATTTCATTACCTCCTTCTAAACTACTTCCTTCATGGTTGGGTTAAGCCTCCTTTGAGGTTGCACCACTAGTCTTGAGCCTTTTGCTAGCAAGATCTTGTGCATGCAAATAGCAGGGCTTATGCCCTTGATGTCATCAATTGTCTACCCTAAACATGTCTTGTGGGTTTTCAACACCTTAATCAGTTTGGCTTCATCTTGTGTGCTTAAGGATGAATTAATGATCACTGGAAAGTTATCCCCTCCACCAAGGAATGCATATTTGAGATGAGGAGGGGGAGAGGTTTCAACTCTTGCTTTGGTGCCCCTACTTTCTTAACTTTTTTTGAATTTTCCAATGGTTATGTCTCTTTTGAGTCTTCATCTTGTATGTCTTGAACTTCCTCCTGATCTTCATATTGGTTTGCTTCAAGTGCTTCTTTAACTAGAGTATCCACCATGTCAATTCTCATGCAATTATCTTTCTCAGTAGGGTATTACATTGCCTTGAAAATATTGATAACCATTTGCTCCTCATACACCCTGAGAACTAACTCTCCTTTCTTAACATCAATGATTGCTCTATCAGTGGCCAGAAAAGGTCTTCCAAGGATGATTGAGTTATTCCCTTCCTCATCCATGTCCAAGATCACAAAATCAACTGGAATATAAAATTTCTAACTTTCACTAATAGGTTCTTCACTATTCCATTTGGTATCTTGAGAGATCTGTCAGCAAGTTGTAATGACATCCTTGTAGGCTTAACCTCTTCTATCATCAATTTCTTCATCATGGCAAGAGGCATTAGATTTATGCTTGCTCCCAGGTCACAGAGTGCTTTATCAATAGCCATGTTTCCAATGGTGCATGGTATAAGAAAGCTTCCTGGATCCTTGAGTTTTGGTGGAAGTCCCTTTTGAATGATTGCACTACACTCTTGGGTAAGGACCACAGTTTTTTTCTCCTGCTAGCTTCTCTTCTTGGTAATCAATTCTTTAAGAAACTTTGCATATAATGGCATCTGCTCTAAAGCTTCATCCAATGGAATGTTCATTTCAAGTTTTCTAAATATTTCTAAAAATTTAGGGAATTGTTGGTCCCTCATTTCTTTGTGTAGCCTCTGTGGGTAAGGGAGTTTGGGTACATGGGGCTTCACTCCTCCTTTCTTTTCCTCTGGTTGTGGCTTCATGACTTCCTTGCCTTTCTTAGAGGTTTGTGCCTCTTTATCATTATTGTGGTCCATTTTGTCCTCTTCTATTGGATCTGTTGAATCCCCATTGATGTCCTTTGTGTCTTCTTCAACTATTTTGCCACTTCTCAACTGCAAAGCTTTACATTCCTCCCTTAGGTTGGGGATTGTATCACTTGGAAAGGAATTAGTTGACCGTTTAGCTTGTCTGGCCAATTGTCCCACTTGTCTTTCAAGATTCCTCATCGTGGCCTCTTGTCGCTCTTGTCCTTTGATTAGGCTCTCTTGTCCTTTGGCTAAACTTTGTGTGGTCTGAGCAAGTGATTGTGTGGTTTGGGTAAGGGCTTGCAAGGTCACTTCAAGATTTGAGATACTGGTTTCATGATGGTCAATGGGTGGAGGTATGTTGGGGTATGATTGTTGTTGCTGGAAGTTGTTTGGGACATATGAGGTGGGTATTTTGTAAGTTGAATGATGGTGTGGAGAAGTTATTCTGATGAGCTTGTGAATTATTGTGGGCTTGTTGATATGTGTTTTGTGGTTTCTTGTATTGGTTAGTGTTATTGGATGAGTGATTTTGGTTGTTTGTGCTGCAGGAGTGGTTTGAATTGTGGTTTCTCTGCCATTGATTTTGATTATCACCCCACCTCAAGTTAGGATGATTCCTCCATGATGAATTGTATGAATCATCATGAAAGTCATTTTGAGAAGAACCTGTGGTGTTATACATGTACTGAACTTGCTCTGGTTGCTGCTCAATGTTCCCTTCTTCACTTTGGCCCCACTCATTTGAAAGTTGACTTGCTGTGTTCACTGCAGCTAATTGAAGTCCATCTATTCTCTTGGCTATCATTTTTATTTGTTGTTGAATTTGTTTGTGCATTAGTTTGTTCTGTGCGAATATAGTGTCTACACCCTCAAGCTTTAATACACCCTTCTTTGAAGTTGGGTTGCGTTGCCTTTGAGAAAATAGAAGTACTGATTATTAGCAACAATGTCTCTGGGATTCTGAGCTTCTTCGGCTGTCTTCATCAACTGGAGAGACCCTCCTACAGAGTAATCTAAAGCCTTTTGTGCTTCTAGAGTCAGGCCTTCATAGAAATTCTGAAGTATTACCCACTCATTAAACATATCAGGTTGGCATCTCCTTATCAATGTTTTGTATCTTTCCCATGCCTCATAGAGTGACTCTCCATCCATTTGTGTGAAAGTCTGCACCTCTGTTTTTAACTTGATGATTTTCTGAGGTGCGTAAAACTTAGCTAGGAATTTGCTCATCAAATCTTCCTAATTATTGATGCTCTCTTTGGGAAAGGTCTCTAGCCATTGAGATGCCTTATCACTCAAAGAGAATGGAAACAGCAGTAGCTTGTATATGTCTGGATGCACACCATTTGTCTTCACAGTTTCACATATCTTCAAAAAGACAGACAAATGTTGATTTGGGTCTTCAAGAGGACCCCCCTCCAAAAGATCAATTGTTCTGCACTAAAGTGATGAATTGAGGTTTTAACTCAAAATTATTGGCATGGACATTTGGAGTGAGTAGCCACAGTTCCTTGGGTTAGGAATGGTATATGAGGCCAATACTCTTCTAGTAGGTGGTCTGTTGTTGTTAGCAACCTCCTCAGCTGGGTTATGCATATTATCCTCCAACAAACCAAGTAGAAACTGTACACTCTACTGACAGAGTGTTGTTAGATAGTTAGATGACACAAAGTGTTGAACATTTAATGTGCTTTAAACAAAAGGAAAGAAAAGTGCCTAATCTAGACTACCATTCTCTTAATCATTGTTAATCATTACCAATCCTCGGCAACGGCGCCAAAAACTTGATACGTAAAAATTAGATTTCACGTATAACTACCGGCAAGTATACCAGGTCGCATCAAGTAATAAAACTCATTGAGAGTGAGGTCGATCCCATGAGGATTGGTGGATTAAGCAATTTGTAGTTGAATGGTGATCTAGTTAGGCAGACAATTTATGTGATTTCTTGACATATTCAACATGAAAGTAAAGTGCAATAATATAAATAAAAAGGAATTTAAATGACTGAAATTAAAGAGGAATGAAATAAATGACTGGAAACGTAAGAGCTGAAACTTAAAGTATAAGGAAATAAGAATTGAATTGTAAATGACTGAAACTTAAATTGCAAGTAATTAAAGAATCAATGTAAATGGCATAAATGGTAAAGTGCAGGAATGTGAAATAGGGAATTGGTACTGGGTAATAAGAAATTCAAAAGAACAGAAGTAAAGATTGATGATAGGTGAGATCACTAGGGATCAGAGATGTTGATTTCTCAAGAATTAATGGTGATCAATTCCTTCTCAATCATGTAAGATAGATCCATGGCTGATTGTAAGTAATTGGGTCCCAATCTCTTGGTGACTCAATTTTCTCAACACAATCAATTGCCACTCTCGTGATCTAATTGGTCGTGAGAGGAGATGAAGTTCAATAACTAATCCTCAATGCAACACAACTCTCAGGATCTCAATTCAGGGTGGTTACTTCTCACATACCAATCCAGAATGTATCAATCAAGAGAATTATGAGAGGATAAACTCTAAACTAACTTCTGTGACTCCTTTCTCAAGTTCATCACATAATTCAAATAGATTTAATCCCTCTCTCGATAGTAATTGAATCTGTAAAGAACAAGAGCTCCCTCTTAGAATAATCCACTTGAATTGAGAGGAAAAGAAGAGTTAATAATTCATTGAAACCAACAGAGCTCCTCCCCCTAGTGAAAGTTGGTTTAGTGATTCATAACTCTAAGCTCAAATAGAATACTCAAATTGAAAATTGGATTCAGCATCGAAAAGGAAAAGAGATTCAAACTATAATAGAATTAAAACTAAAAAGTGGAGTAGAGTCTCAGCAGAAAGTAAAATGTAAGAAGTACAAAAGAGATCTAAAAGAAAAAGAGACTCAAAAGAAGATCTAGAAGAAGTCCCTTTTGATTCAAATGTTCCCCCCTTTTATACTGGTTTGGTGGCTTCTTCAATTGTACTTGAAAGTTGCTTTAAATGAGCCTTTTTGTTTGTACTTGGACCGATCCATCTCCAAGAGAATGTAGCGTGCTTGATGAGAGCGGAGCATTCGCACACCCACGCGTACGCATCTCCTATGCTTGCGCGTCGATGACATCTCAGTACTTATGACGCGTACATGTCCTATACGCCTACGCGTCCTGGCAGCGATCTCCAAGAGAGTGTAGTGCTCAGGCCAAGAACGCCCTTCCAGGCGTACGCATCATTCACGCATACGCGTGGATTGCACAATCTTACTTCCACGTCGCTGCTCCATCCACGCGTTTGCATGCTTCTTCATAGATATCACATCCACGCGTACGCGTCACTGATGCGTACGTGGCGATGGCTAAATTTGAAATCCAACTTCCAAAAGCATCGCAGGCGCTCTTGGTGGGAAACGTAGCGCTCTTTGTTGAAGAATGCTGCTCCTACCCACGCGTATGCGTCATCCACGCGTACGCGTGGCCTTCCAAAAATCACCACTTCTACGCGCACGCCCTATCCATGCATTCACGTGTTCCTTCAAAAGTGCCACTTTCACGCGTACGCGTCACCCACGCGTACGCATCGATAGCAAAACTTCCTTGGGTGAAGAACATAGCGCTCTCTGAAGGAGAGTGTAACATTAAGAACCATGCTGCAGAAGAATGTAGCGTTCTTCAAGCAAGCATAGCACTGAGTTATTGTGCCCTTCTCCCCTGTCCTGGTCATAAAACAAAATAGCAACATATCAAAGCTCTGCCTCTTGAGCTATTGCATGAAATTGAGCACAAAATCACTTTGTGCTTGACATATTAGTGCATAATGAGAACTTCATTCAAGTGCTTGTTTATTTTGAATAAAATGCATGAAATTAAACTAAAACTACTTAAACTAACTAGCTAATCTAACAATAATGCGAATGCATCAGTATTCATCCAATCATTCTGGGGTGACCATTCTTGGCCACAGCTAGAGCACTCATTGATGTTGAGCAAGGGGAGTTGATATTGAGAATACATGATGAGCAACTCACATTTCATGTCTTCAAGCCCTCACACGAATCTGAACAAGAGAACAAAAGCCTAAAGGATGATCACAATGATGTATTCCCAGAGGAAGCAAGTAATGAATCACAAGCAGAGTCTCTAAAGACATCCTTGTTGGAAGAACAAGAAGCCAAAATGG
This sequence comes from Arachis stenosperma, assembly GCF_014773155.1. Classification (NCBI taxonomy): domain Eukaryota; kingdom Viridiplantae; phylum Streptophyta; class Magnoliopsida; order Fabales; family Fabaceae; genus Arachis; species Arachis stenosperma. Next base: position 108,164,648 of record NC_080381.1, on the reverse strand, counting down.
TACAACAATCAAAGTAGTCCAAGGAGGAGTAGAAACCACAAGATTCAAAAAAGACAATCAACAAGGACCCTCCTGACATAAGAAGTGCTGAAGTACTACTTGAAGGAGAGAAGAGAATCGGGAAGAAGGTGCCAAGGGGATGAAAAAAAAAAGAACATCCCTACAGAGAATTTCTCTCCAGGGGACAAAGTGATATCGATCCACCTGCCACTAATCCCACCTTATCTTCCTATAATTCCTTCTCAGCTACCTCAAGTGTACAAAATCAATAAAGTCCTCTCATTGGAGCATGTAGAAATTCTCAAGGAAGGAAGTGGTGATAGATTCACCATGAGAGGGGGAGGACCTGAGACATTATGATTATCTTCCTCCCTGACAAACAACCACTGTCAAGCTAATGACGTTAAAGAAGCGCTTGTTGGGAAGCAACCCAACCAGATGTAACTCTCTTTTCTTATCTGTTTCAATAAAAGATTTAAGTAGATTTTCCCTGTATTGCAAGGAGTAAAGTTTGGTGTTGCACACCAAGGTGATTATGTCATGAGTCAGCAATTCAAGAGGGAATGCGTGATACTAAGTTTGGTGTTCCACCATAAATTTTAATTAACCACATGATGACCCTCAACAGCATAACTAATCACCAACTTCAAACAATCATATAAGTCACTTGACTTTGCAATTCTCTTTTAGTTTTATCTTTTTTTTAGAAAAATGAAAGCACATGATGTTGCATTGCATGCATACAATTCATTGCACACGGAACTAAGAGAAGAATTAAGTTTGGTGTTCACACACCAAATTGAATTCAGAAGGTCACAAATATACATGCATGCTAACCATCTCTCAAGTGCTTGGGGAACAAGCAACTTTCAATATCTTTGCAGGTAGTCATTTCATCTCTTGGACGGAATATGCACCATCATCTAGAGAGACAAGAGAAAGAAACAAAATCCAAGGAAGATGATGACAAGGAGTGAGCAAGTGAATACCAAGAGGTTGTGTTGTTACTTGACTGTCTCTAGTCTAAACATGTTAATTGGAAGTCTAAATGTACCCCTGCTGATTACTATACCTGTGTTTACATTCTGTTTGTTTACTTTCTTTTATTGTCATTTAAGTGTGCTAGTCTAAGCGCTTGTTTCATTTTCATCTTGCTTAAATGTATGCTTTGTCCCCTTTTGATTGAATAAAAGAAAATGATTGTAAAACAGAAAGTGTAATAGTCCAATTTGGTCGGAAACAGAATAAGGGTAAGTGGTAGTACATGTTTGATTATTTAGCAAGTTTACTAATAAAGATGAAGAGTAGAATGTCCCCTTTAAGTATAAACTTAGCTGCTGTATGTGAAACCTTAGTGAATAAACATCCTTGGAAGAAAGAAAGAACAATAAAGAAGGGAAGAAAAGCCAAAGTTGGTGTCAAAGTTGGGCCACCAACGGCCAGCACCAACGTTGGCAATAAAAAGGAAAGAAACATATAATAAGCTAGGCACCAATAGCTTAAACCTTAAGACAGATGCCTGTGGTGTTTTTGTACTAGGATCTGCTTGGATGATTAGGTTCTAAGGAGTGTTTTAACGCTTGGTAACTTGGGTTAACTAACTCGGGATTATCAACCAAAAGTCCACTATCAAGAGCAACCAAGTTACAAGGCACTTAGTGACCCAAAGAGGTGCTGGGCATCAATGTCTCTAGAATTGATTTGTGAGCCAAGTGTCTGTGGTGTGTATATGTTAAGGAGAGGCTTGAGTTAGTAGGTCTGAGGGGTGCTTCATCACCCAACACCTTGAGCCATCTGGGTCAGGAGTGTTGACTAAAAACTTATCTAAAAAGCTGCCTCAACAGAGAACACTAAGCTGCAAGAAAAAAAAAGAATAAGTTTCTAAGAAAAATAAAAGCAAAAAAAAAAAAATCAAACACCAAGGATCAATGAATAACAAGGTTTCATAGAAGCACATTAGTTAGCACTTAAAGGGACATCTCACATTGGAAACCAATAAGAGTTGTGCTTCAAATATGTCCTGCATGAAACCCCATGAACCAAGATTGATTGCTTTCCAATAAGTATCTGTACGCCTATCTGTTTTCATTCATTTTTCTCATGTTTTACTGCGCGCACGCGTGGCTAAACGAACGTTGGTGCACCAATGTTGAGTCAAACGTTAATGATAATGCTCAAGAGAAAATTTTGCAACGTTTGACTCAACATTTTCTCACAAATGTTGGTCACCAACGTTCCTTCCAACTCCAATATAATTGAGCACCCATGCAAGCAGGAACGTTAGTTGCCAAATGCCCCTCATCAACGCCACTAAAAGCCACTTTCAACTTGCTTCAACAAAGGTCAAAGACCAATCCAAAGACTTGAAGACTGAATGAAGAAAGTGTATAAATAGCATAGAGTTTAAGTTAGAAAGAAGGCTGGAAAGTAGGGGATCCTAATTGGACAACCCTTGAATTGATTTCATTTGTACTTTTCTTTTGGTTTATGTACTTTCTTTTACTTTTCCTTTTCTGTTTGAATTGAGCAATGATGAACTAAACGCCATTTCATTGGGGTAGGGATCTCTTTTGTAATTCAATGGATCATTAATAGTTCTTATTTTTCTGCTTCTTTCCTTTCTCTTTGTTTTGCTTGAAAGCTTTCGATCTTCATCCAATTAGGTAACTGTCTTGGAAGAGAAGTTGCTTATACTTGGATTTCCTCTGAACGTTAGAAGAGGAATGAGGAAATCATGCTAGAAATTCTTTCTCATGTTGGACTAGATTGGAGGTTGGATGGATATAGTGCCATATAATCCTACCAATACTTTGATTTAGAAAAAAATGTGGTATAATCAGTGATCGTACTTCATCTCTTCTCCATGAGCAATTAGATTAAGGAATTGGGCAATTTTTCAAGCGTAGAGAGATTGAATTGCCAATGAATTGGGATTCAATCACCTAAGATTGCCAAGAGATTAATGAGTTGCATGGATTGAGGAGGAGATGAGAATGAACTTGATCCGGAGAATACAATATCTCCTGAACCCAATGAATTTCTCATTTCTGATCTCCCCATTCTTTACATTCTTTTATTTACATTTATGTTTAATCATCCCCGTTCCCATTTAAGTTTCTGCAATTTACTTTATGCCCTTTACATTCTGCCATTTACTTTTAGTTATTTACATTTCTTGTTATTTACTTTTCCCGCCAATTAAATTTCTACAATTCTCAATCCAATTTTGCTTAGTTCAACTAGAACACTCCTTTAATTAAAGTTGCTCAACCAATCAATCCCTATGGGATTCGACCTCACTCCATTGTGAGTTTTTACTTGACGACAATTCAGTATACTTGCCGAGGGAAATTTGTAGCGATACAAATTTTCGTGCATCAATGAGTCATTAACCTCCTAGGTTAAGGTTAGGAGCTCTGCTGAGCCTTATGGATTAATAATATCACTATTCTATTTCAACCTATGCCTGATTCCATTTTAAGATGTATCTTCGTTCTTCATCCTAATGAATTGGGAGTGTAACTTGACCGTCATCCCTATTTCACATGGGTTCTTGCGAGTCCTTGACGGGATTGTACTAAACCACAAGCTTTATTATACATCTCTTAGAAGGCTAATCCACAATTTCGTTGGGTACTTGGAGACATTAGTGCATCCGAGGTATGGGGCAATTAGGAACTTTGTGGTATAGGCTAGAACCAGGACGCATCATTCTCTGATTTGGAAGATCTGACCTTGTCTGTGGCGCTTTGAGTAGGATCACCAAGGTTATGGACTACAGGAGCTTCACCCCTGTTCAGATTGCATGACCGCTGACCCGGTGTTTGATCTAAAGCAGAGGAGGCTAATGACCACTGATCTGGCGTTAGTCATTTACAGTCTACCATGGAATGAGTCATCAGAAGTTGGAGTAGATGGTGAGAAAATTTGATCCAGAAGGAAGAAGCATCTCCGAAGTCTCAACCGTTCTCTCATTATTAATTTCACATCTATCTAGTAACGTTTCATTTATTTATCTATTTTATGCATTTTTCACAACAACTATCATCTTTTTGAATAGCCTGACTAAGATCTACAAGGTATCCATTGCTTGTTCAAACCAACAATCCTCGTGGGATCGACCCTCACTCACCTGAGGTATTACTTGGGCGACCCAGTGCATTTGCCGGTCTATCTGTGCAAATATTGTAGAGTCAATTTTGTGCACCATGTTTTTGGCGCCGTTGCCGGAGATTTTTCGAGTTTGACAAACTACCGGACTATCTTGTTGCTTAAATTAGGTACTTTTAATTGTGTCTTTTGTTTTCTTTTTCAAAAACTTTTTCAAATTCCATCTTTTCTTGTCTTTTGTTTGTGTCTAGTGTCAGTTCTTAAGTTTGGTGTCCTTTGTGTGTTCTTTATTTTCTTCAAATTTTTGAATTTGTTCTTGAGTGTCCTGCTTAGTATTCAAGTTGTTCTGGTTTCTTGTTTTGATCTTAAATATTTTTAAGTTTGGTGTCTTTTGGTGTTTTTCTTTTTAATTTCGAAAATTAGTATCCTTTGATCTAAAAAATTTTAACTTTGGTGTCTTTTGGTTGTTTTTCTCTTTCTTCATTAATTTGAAAAAAAAATAAAAAAATTTTCTTTTATCTTTATTCAAATTTCGAAAATCATGCTTTCTTTTTTTTATCTTGATTTAAAAATTTATTTTTTATTTTTGTGTTTTCTTGTTAGTAAAATCAAATTTAAAATCTTATCTTTTTAAATCTTTTCAAATCTTTTTTATAATTTGATTCTTTCCTAATCTTATCTTTTTTTTTTAATTTTAAAATTCAAAACTTTTTCAAATCTTTATCTTATCTTTGGTGCATCTTTTCTTTTAAAAATTTCAAATCATTATCTTATCTTATTTTAATTTCAAAATTCAAAATAAAATCTTTTTCAAATCTTTTCAATTCTTATCTTATCTTGTTGACTTTTCCTTTCCATTTTTAAATTTCAAAATTTTTAAAATTAAATCTTTTTCAAGTCTCCTATCATATCATAATTTCAAATCTTTCTTAATCAGTTACTTGTTTTCTCTTCCCTCTTTTTCAAAACTTCCTAACTAATTTCTCTCTCTTCTTTTTTCGAAAATCATTTTTCAAATTTCAAATCTTTTTAATTAATTAGCTTTGAATTTGCTTCTTGTTTTCGAATTCAATAAATAAATAAAATAAAACAAAAATATTTTAATTTTTGTTTCCCTTTTTACTTCTTAATTTTTGAATTCTTCTACCCCTCTATTCGAATTCTTCTTCCCAGTCCCCTATCTTTATTCTTCTTTCTTCTTCACATCTCACAGGGAGTTCTCTGTACTTTGACATAGAAACTCCCATTCTCTTTCTTTCTTGTTTTTCTTTTTCTTGTTTATGAGCAAGAACAGAGATAAAGAACGTCTCTTTGATCCTGATCCTGAACCTGAGAGGACCCTGAGGAAGCGTTTACAACAAGTTAAAACACAACACTCCGGAAGAGACCCCATAGAACTTTTCAAATACGAAAATGAAAATACAAACATGGCAGTCGATCAAAATAATGGAGGAGATGCACGAAAGGTTCTTGGTGACTTCACTGCACCCACTTCTGACTTCTATGGAAGAAGTATCTCCATACCTGCCATTAGAGCAAATTAGTTTGAGCTTAAGCCTCAGTTAGTCTCTCTAACGCAATAGAATTGCAAATTCTATGGACTTTCGCTAGAAGATCCACATCAATTCGCATATGAATTCTTGCAAATATCTGATACTATTAAGACCAATATAGTGGATTCTGAAGTCTATAGGCTTATGCTTTTCCCTTTTGCTGTTAGAGATATAGTTAGGATATGGTTGGATTCTCAACCCAAAGAAAGCCTAGACTCTTGGGAAAAGTTGGTCAATGCATTCTTGGCCAAGTTCTTTCCACCTCAGAAGATGAGCAAGCTCATGGTGGAAGTTCAAACTTTCAGACAAAAAGAGGGTGAACCCCTCTACGAAGCTTGGGAAAGATACAAGAAACTGATAAGGAGATGTCCTCCTGACATGCTCTCAAAATGGACTATCCTAGGTATCTTCCATGACGGTCTATCTGAGATGTCTAAGATGCCCTTGGACCATTCTGCTGGTGGATCAGTCCACTTGAAGAAAATGCCTGAAGAGGCATAGGAACTCATTGAAATGGTTGCAAACAACCAATTCATGTACACTTCTGAAAGAAACCCTGTGAATAATGGGTTAGCTCAGAAGAAAGGAGTCCTAGAGGTTGACACTCTAAATGCCATATTGGCTCAGAATAAGATCTTGACCCAACAGGTCAATATGATCTCTCAGCATTTGATTGGATTGCAAGTTGCAGGTGACAGCCCTCAAAACACCTCTTATGATGAAGATGCTTATGATCTAGATCAACCCATTATGGAAGAGGTGAATTACATGGGAGAACTGATGAGCGGATAATTTATACGCTTTTTGACATTATTTTTAGGTAGTTTTTAGTAGTATTTAGCTACTTTTAGGGGTGTTTTTATTAGTTTTTATGCAAAATTCACATTTCTGGACTTTACTATGAGTTTGTGTATTTTTCTGTGATTTCAGGTATTTTCTAGCTGAAATTGGGGGACATGAGCAAAAATCTGATTCAAGCTAAAAAAAGGACTGCTGATGCTATTGGATTCTGACCTCCCTGCACTCGAGATAGATTTTCTGGAGCGACAGAACTCTAAATAGTGCACTCTCAACTGAGTTGGAAAGTAGACATCCAGGGCTTTCCAGCAATATATAATAATCCATACTTTATTCGAGTTTAGATGACGCAAACTGGCGTTCAACGTCAGTTCCATGCTGCATTCTGGAGTAAAACGCCAGAAACACGTCACAAACTAGAGTTAAACGCCAAAAACACGTACCATAGATTAAGGGTGTGGAGCTCTGCTGTTCCTCGAGTATTAATGCAATTACTATTGTTCTTCTATTCAATTCAGCTTATTCTTATTCTAAGATATTCACTGCACTTCAACATGATGAATGTGATGATCCGTGACACTCATAATCATTCTCACCTATGAACGCGTGCCTGACAACCACTTGCATTCTACCTTAGATCGAGCGCATATCTCTTGGATTCCTTAATCAGAATCTTCGTGGTATAAGCTAGAAACCATTGGCAGCATTCTTGAGAATCCGAAAAGTCTAAACCTTGTCTGTGGTATTCCGAGTAGGATTTAGGGATTGAATGACTGTGACGAGCTTCAAACTCGCGAGTGTTGGGCATAGTGACAAACGCAAAAGGATCAATGGAACTTATTCCGACATGATCGAGAACCGACAGATGATTAGCCGTAATGTGACAGAGCATTTGGACCATTTTCACTGAGAGGACGGGAGGTAGCCATTGACAACGGTGAAACCCAACATACAGCTTGCCATGGAAAGGAGTAAGAAGGATTGGATGAAAGCAATAGGAAAGCAGAGATTCAAGAGGAACACGGCATCTCCATACACTGATCTGAAATTCCCACCAATGAATTACCTAAGTATTTCTATCTTTATTTACTTTTATATTTTCGAAAACCATTATAACCATTTAAATCCGCCTAACTGAGATTTACAAGTTGACCATAGCTTGCTTCATACCAACAATCTCCGTGGGATCGACCCTTACTCACGTAAGGTATTACTTGGACGACCTAGTGCACTTGCTAGTTAGTTGTGCGAAGTTGTGACAAAGTGTGATTCACGTTTGAGAGCTCCAAGTCTTTGGCGCCATTGTTGATGATCACAATTTACGCACACCAAGTTTTTGGTGCCGTTGCCGGGGATTGTTCGAGTTTGGACAGCTGACGGTTCATCTTGTTGCTCAGATTAGGTAATTTTCTTTTCAAAAAGTTTTCAAAAATCTTTCAAAATTTTTCTTCTTTTTCGTTTTTCCAAAATAATTTTCGAAAAAAATAAATAAAATACAAAAAAATTAATAAAATCATAAAAACCAAAAATATTTTTGTGTTTCTTGTTTGAGTATAGTGTCATTTTTTATGTTTGGTGTTAATTGCATGTTTTAAAAAACTTTTGCATTTTTCGAAAGTTCATACATGTGTTCTTCATGATCTTCAAGTTGTTCTTGGTAAGTCTTCTTGTTTGATCTTCATATTTTCTTGTTCTGTGTCTTTTGTTATTTTTCATATGCATTTTGCATTCATAGTGTCTAAACATGAAAAATTTCTAAGTTTGGTGTCTTGCATGTTTTTCTTTTCTTGAAAATTTTTCAAAAATAAATCTTGATTTTCATCATGATCTTCAAAGTGTTCTTGGTGTTCATCTTGACATTCATAGTGTTCTTGCATGTATTAGTGGTCTTGATCCAAAATTTTCATGTTTTGGGTCATATTTGTGTTTTTCTCTCTCATCATTAAAAATTCAAAAAAATCAAAAAAATATCTTTTTCTTATTTCTCTCATAAATTTCGAAATCTTTGGGTTTGACTTAGTCAAAATTTTTTAAAATAAGTTGTTTCTTGTTAGTCAAGTCAAGATTTTAATTTTAAAAATCCTATCTTTTCAAAACTTTTTCAAAAATCAAATCTTTTTCAATTTTCTTTTATTATTTTCGAAAATTTTTTAAATTTTTCAAAATCTTTTTGTTATCTTTATTTCAAAATTGAAAACTTTACTAGCAATTAATGTGAGTGATTCAAAAATTTGAAGTTTGTTACTTTCTTGTTAAGAAAGGTTCAATCTTTAAATTCTAGAATCATATCTTTTAGTTTCTTGTTAGTCAAGTAATCAATTTTAATTTTAAAAAATCAAATCCTTCTCAAAATATCTTTTTAATCATATCTTTTCAAAAATATCTTTTTCAAATCATATCTCTTTCAAAATCAATTTCAAAATCCTTTCTAACTTCTTATCTCTTCAAACTTGATTTTCAAATCTTTTTCAACTAACTAATTAACTTTTTGTTTGTTTCTTATCTTTTTCAAAACCACCTAACTACTTTTCCCTCTCAAATTTTTGAAATTCCCTCCCTCTCATCTTCTTTTATTTATTTTTTCATTTACTAACACTTCTCTTCATCAAAAAATTCGAACCCTCTCTTCCCCTTTTGTGTTTGAATTTTTCTCCCCTTTCTTCTATTCTTTTCTTCTTCTACTCACATAAAGGAATCTCTCTACTGTGGTAAAGAGGATCCCTATTATTATTTTCTGTTCCCTTCTTTTTCATATGAGCAGGAGCAAGGACAAGAACATTCTTGTTGAAGCAGATCCTGAACCTGAAAGGACTCTGAAGAAGAAACTAAGAGAAGCTAAATTACAACAATACAGAGAAAACCTTATAGAATTTTTCGAAAAAGAAGAGGAGATGGCAGCCAAAAATAATGACAACAACAATAATGCAAGGAGGATGCTTGGTGATTATACTACACCTACTTCCAACTTTTATGGAAGAAGCATCTCAATCCCTGCCATTGGAGCAAACAATTTTGAGCTGAAGCCTCAACTAGTTGCTTTGATGCAACAGAACTGCAAGTTCCATGGACTTCCATAAGAAGATCCCTATCAGTTTTTAACTGACTTCTTGCAGATCTGTGATACTGTTAAGACTAATAGAGTAGATCCTGAAGTCTACAGGCTCATGCTTTTCCCTTTTGCTGTAAGAGACAGAGCTAGAACATGGTTGGACTCACAACCTAAGGATAGCCTGGACTCTTGGGATAAGTTGGTCACGACCTTCTTGGCCAAGTTCTTTCCTCCTCAAAAGCTGAGCAAGCTCAGAGTGGATGTTCAGATCTTCAAGCAAAAAGATGGTGAATCCCTCTCTGAAGCTTGGGAAAGATACAAGCAGTTGACCAAAAAGTGTCCTTCTGGCATGTTTTTAGAGTGGACCATTTTAGATATATTCTATGATGGTCTATCTGAGCTTTATAAGATGTCACTGGACCATTCTACAGGTGGATCCATTCACCTAAAGAAAATGCCTGCAGAAGCTCAAGAACTCATTGACATGGTTGCAAATAACGAATTCATGTACACATCTGAGAGAAATCCTGTGAGTAATGGGACACCTCAGAGGAAGGGAGTTCTTGAAATTGATGCTCTGAATGCCATATTGGCTCAGAATAAAATGTTGATTCAGCAAATCAACATGAGTTCTTAGAGTCTGAATGGATGGCAAAATGCATCCAACAGTACTATAGAGGCATCTTCTAAAGAAGAAGCTTATGATCCTGAGAACCCTGTAATGGCAGAGGTGAATTACATGGGTGAAGCCTATGGAAACACCTATAATTCCTCATGGAGAAATCATCCAAATTTCTCATGGAAGGATCAACAAAAGCCTCAACAAGGCTTTAATAATGGTGGAAAGAATAGGCTTAGCAATAGCAAGCCTTTTCCATCATCTTCTCAGCAACAGACAGAGAATGCTGAGCAGAGCCCCTCTAGCTTAGCAAACATAGTCTCTGATCTATCTAAGGCCACTTTAAGTTTCATGAGTGAAACAAGGTCCTCCATTAGGCACAAGTGGGTCAGCTGAGTAAGAAAATCACTGAAACCCCTCCTAGTACTCTCCCAAGCAATACAGAAGAGAATCCAAAAGGAGAGTGCAAGGCCATTGATATAATCAATATGGCCAAATGCACAAAGGAGGAGAAGAACGTGAATCCTAGTGAGGAAGACCTTCTGGGACGTCCTTTGAACAAAAAGGAGTTCCAAACTGAGGAACCTAAGGAATCTGAGGCTCACCTAGAGACCATAGAGATTCCATTGAACCTCCTTTTACCATTCATGAGCTCTGAGAACTATTTTCCTCTGAAGAGGATAAAGATGTAACTGAAGAGCAAGTTGCTCAATATCTAGGAGCCATCATGAAGCTGAATGCCAAGTTGTTTGGTAATGAGACTTGGAAAGGTGAACCTCCCTTGCTCATTAGTGAACTAGATACATGGGTTCAGTAAACTCTACCTCAAAAGAAACAAGATCCTGGTAAATTCTTTATATCCTGTACCATAGGCACCATGACCTTTGAGAAGGCTCTATGTGACCTAGGGTCAGGTATAAATCTTATGCCACTCTCTGTAATGGAGAAACTGGGGATCTTTGAGGTACAAGCTGCAAGAATCTCATTAGAGATGGCAGACAAGTCAATAAAACAAGCTTATGGATTGGTAGAGGATGTGTTGGTAAAGGTTAAAGGCCTTTACATCCCTGCTGATTTCATAATCTTAGACACTGGGAAGGATGAGAATGAATCCATCATTCTTGGAAGACCCTTCCTAGCTACAGCAGGAGCTGTAATAGATGTTGACAGAGGAGAGCTAGTCCTTCAATTGAATGGGGACTACCTTGTGTTTAAAGCTCAAGGATCTTCCTCTACAACCATGGAAAAGAGGCACGATAAGCTTCTCTCAATACAGAGTCAAACAAAGCCCCCACAATCAAACTCTAAGTTTGGTGTTGGGAGGCCACAACCAAACTCTAAGTTTGGTGTTGGGAGGCCACAACCAAACTCTAAGTTTGGTGTTGAACCCCCACATTCAAACTCTAAGTTTGGTGTTGGGAGGTCCCAACAATGCTCTGATGATCTGTGAAGCTTCATGAGAGCTCACTATCAAGCTATTGACATTAAAGAAGCGCTTGTTGGGAGGCAACCCAATTTTTATTTATCTATGTTTTCTATTGTTCTTTTATGTCTTCTTAGGTTCATGATCATGTGAAGTCACAAAAATAACTACAAAAATCAAAGAAAAAATAAAAAATATCATAAAAAATAGCACACCCTAGAGGAAGAGCTTACTGTCGTTTAAACGCCAAAAGGAGCATCTGGCTGGCGTTTAACGCCAGAACAGAGCTTGAAGCTGGCGTTAAACGCCAGAAACATGCTACATATTGGTGTTGAACGTCCAAAACAAGCATGAAAGTGGCATTTAACGCCAGAAACATGCTGCAGTCTGGCGTTAAACGCCAGGATTGCATACAGAAGGCATTTTACACGCCTAAAGGGTGCAGGGATGCGATATCCTTGACACCTCAGGATCTGTGGACCCCATAGGATCACCTCAGGATCTGTGGACCCCACAGGATCCCCACCTACCTTCTCCCTCTCTCTCACACCTTTTTATAACACTCTTCCCCAAAATTCATTCACGAATCACTCTTCCCCATCACCTCTTCACTACTCACATTCATCCACTCTTCCCCATAAACCCCACCTACCTTCAAATTCAAAATCCTTTCCCTCCCAAACCCAACCCCTAATGACCGAAACTAACCCCCTCTCCCACTCCTATATAAATCCCTCTTTCCTTCTTCATTTTCACACAACACAACCCTCTCTTCTCCCTCTTGGCCGAATACACCTCTCTCTCCCTCTCCTCCCTTTCTTCTTCTTCTTCATCTATTCTTTCTTCTTTTGCTCAAGGGCGAGCAACATTCTAAGTTTGGTGTGGTAAAAGCATAGCTTTTTTGTTTTTCCATAACCATTTATGACACTTAAGGCCAGAGAAACCTCTAGAAAGAGGAAAGGGAAGACAAAAGCTTCCACCTCCGAGTCATGGAAGATGGAGAGATTCATCTCAAAAGCCCATCAAGACCACTTCTATGAAGTTGTGGCCAAGAAGACGGTGATCCCTGAGGTCCCTTTCATGCTCAAGAAAAATGAGTATCTGGAGATCCGACATGAGATCCAAAGAAGAGGTTGGGAAGTTCTTACCAACCCCATTCAACAAGTCAGAATCTTAATGGTTCAAGAGTTCTATGCCAATGCATGGATCACTAGGAACCATGATCAAAGTATGAACCTAAATCCAAAGAATTATCTTACAATAGTTCGGGGGAAATGCTTAGATTTCAGTCCGGAGAACGTAAGGTTGGCGTTCAACTTGCCTATGATGCAAGAAGGCATACGCACCTACACTAGAAGGGTCAACTTTGATCAAAAGTTGGACCAAGTCCTCATGGACATATGTATGGAAGGAGCTCAATGGAAAAGAGACTCAAAAGGCAAGCCGGTTCAATTAAGAAGACTGGACCTTAAGCCTGTGGCTAGAGGATGGTTGGAGTTCATCCAACGCTCCATCATCCCCACTAGCAACCGGTCCAAAGTAACTGTGGATCGGGCCATCATGATCCATAACATCATGATTGGAGAGGAAGTAGAGGTTCATGAAGTCATCTCTCTAGAACTCTACAAAGTAGCCGAAAGGCCCTCCACCTTGGAAAGGCTAGCTTTTCCACATCTCATTTGCCATCTATGCTACTTAGCTGGAGTTGCCATAGAAGGAGACATCCTCATTGAAGAGGACAAGCCCATCACTAAGAAGAGGATAGAGCAAACAAGAGAGCCCATTCATGGATCTCAAGAGACGCATGAGGAAGCTCATCATCAAGGAATCCCTGAGATGCCTCAAGGGATGCATTTTCCTCCAAACAACTATTGGGAATAACTCAACACTTCTCTAGAAGGATTGAGTCATTACATGAACCAATTAAGGGTGGAACACCAAGAAAACTCTATCATTCTCAATGAAATTAGAGAAGATCAAAGAGCTATGAGGGAGGAGCAACAAAGGCAAGGAAGAGACATAGAAGAGCTCAAGAACACCATTGGTCCTTCAAGGAGAAGGCGCCACCATCACTAAGGTGGACTCATTCCTTAACTTCCTTGTACTTATCTCTTTATTTTTCGGTTTTTGAACTTCATGTTTGTCTATGTTTGTGTCTTTATTACATGATTATTAGTGTCTAGTAACTATGACTTAAAGCTATGAATAATTCCATGAATCCTTCACCTTTCTTAAATGAAAAATATTTTTAATACAAAAGAACAAGAAGTACATGAGTTTCGAATTCATCCTTGAAATTAGTTTTATTATATTGATGTGGTGACAATACTTTTTGTTTTCTGAATGAATGCTTGAACAGTGCATATTTTTGATCTTGTTGTTTATGAATGTTAAAATTGTTGGCTCTTGAAAGAATGATGAAAAAGACAAATGTTATTGATGATCTAAAAAATCTTGAAATTGTTTCTTGAAGCAAGAAAAAGCAGTGAAGAAAAAAAAAGAGAGAAAGAAAAAGAAAAAACAAGCAGAAAAAGCCAATAGCCCTTAAAACCAAAAGGCAAGGGTAAAAAGGATCCAAGGCTTTGAGCATCAATGGATAGGAGGGTCCAAGGAAATAAAATCCAGGCCTAAGTGGCTAAATCAAGCTGTCCCTAACCATGTGCTTGTGGCATGCAGGTCCAAGTGAAAAGCTTGAGACTGAGTGGTTAAAGTCATGATCCAAAGCAAAAAGAGTGTGCTTAAGAGCTCTAGACACCTCTAACTGGGGACTTTAGCAAAGCTGAGTCACAATCTGAAAAGGTTCACCCAGTCATGTGTCTGTGGCATTTATGTATCCGGTGGTAATACTGGAAAACAAAGTGCTTAGGGCCACGACCAAGACTCATAAAGTAGCTGTGTTCAAGAATCAACATACTTAACTAGGAGAATCAATAACACTATCTGAATTCTGAGTTCCTATAGATGCCAATCATTCTAAACTTCAAAGGATAAAGTGAGATGCCAAAACTATTCAGAAGCAAAAAGTTACAAGTCCCGCTCATCTAATTAGAACTAATATTCATTGATATTTTGAGATTTATAGTATATTCTCTTCTTTTTATCCTATTTGATTTTCAGTTGCTTGGGGACAAGCAACAATTTAAGTTTGGTGTTGTGATGAGCGGATAATTTATACGCTTTTTGGCATTGTTTTTAGGTAGTTTTTAGTAGGTTCTAGCTACTTTTAGGGGTGTTTTTATTAGTTTTTATGCAAAATTCACATTTCTGGACTTTACTATGAGTTTGTGTATTTTTCTATGATTTCAGGTTTTTTCTGGTTGAAATTGGGGGACATGAGCAAAAATCTGATTCAGGCTAAAAAAAGGACTGCTGATGTTGTTGGATTCTGACCTCCCTGCACTCGAGATGGAGTTTCTAGAGCTACAGAACTTCAAATGGCGCGCTCTTAACTGCGTTGGAAAGTAGACATCCAGGGCTTTCCAGAAATATATAATAATCCATACTTTATTCGAGTTTAGATGACGCAAACTGGCGTTCAACATCAGTTCCATGCTGCATTCTGGAGTAAAACGCTAGAAACACGTCACAAACCAGAGTTAAACGCCAAAAACACGTTACAACTTGGCATTTAACCCCAAGAGAAGCCTCTGCACGTGTAAAGCTCAAGCTCAGTCCAAACACACACCAAAGTGGGCCCTGGAAGTGGATTTCTGCATTTAGACTTATTTTTGTAAACCCTAGTAACTAGTTTAGTATAAATAGAACTTTTTACTATTGTATTCAGTGTCTTTTGGACCATTGGTCTTTTTCCCTATTTTTGAATTCATATGTCATTTGGGGAGGCTGGCCATTCGGCCATGCTTGGACCATCACTTATGTATTTTCAACGGTGGAGTTTCTACACACCATATATTAAGGGTGTGGAGCTCTGCTGTTCCTCGAGTATTAATGCAATTACTATTGTTCTTCTATTCAATTCAGCTTATTCTTATTCTAAGATATTCGCTGCACTTTAACATGATGAATGTAATGATCCGTGACACTCATAATCATTCTCACCTACGAACGCGTGCCTGACAACCACTTCCGTTCTACCTTAGACCAAGTGCATATCTCTTGGATTCCTTAATCAGAATCTTTGTGGTATAAGCTAGAAACCATTGGCAGCATTCTTGAGAATCCGGAAAGTCTAAACCTTGTTTGTGGTATTCCGAGTAGGATTCAGGGATTGAATGACTGTGACGAGCTTCAAACTCGTGAGTGTTGGGCGTAGTGACGGACGCAAAAGGATCAATGGATTTTATTCCGACATGATCGAGAACCGACAGATGATTAGCCGTGCTGTGACAGAGCATTTGGACCATTTTCACTGAGAGGATGGGAGGTAGCCATTGACAACGGTGAAACCCAACATATAGCTTGCCATGGAAAGGAGTAAGAAGGATTGGATGAAAGCAATAGGAAAGCAGAGATTCAAGAGGAAGATAGCATCTCCATACACTGATCTGAAATTCCCACCAATGAATTACATAAGTATTTCTATCTTTATTTACTTTTATATTTTCGAAAACCATTATAACCATTTGAATCCGCCTAACTGAGATTTACAAGATGACCATAGCTTGCTTTATACCAACAATCTCCGTGGGATCGACCCTTACTCACATAAGGTATTACTTGGACGACCCAGTGTACTTGCTGGTTAGTTGTGTGAAGTTGTGACAAAGTGTTATTCATGTTTGAGAGCTCCAAGTCTTTGGCGTCATTGTTGATGATCACAATTTACGCGCACCAAGAACCTTATAGAAACACCTACAATTCCTCATGGAAAAATCATCCTAACTTCTCATGGAAGGATCAATAGAAGCCTCAGCAAGGCTTCAACAATAATCAAGGTGGAAAAACCAGAATAGGTTTAATAATAAACCATTCCTATCTTCTCAGCAACATATGGAGACTTCGAAGCAGAGCCTTTGTGACTTAGCAACTATAGTCTCTGAACTCTCTAAGATCACTCACATTTTCATAATAGAAACTAGGTCCTCCATCAGAAATCTGGAGATACAAGTTGGTCAGCTGAGCAAGAGAATCCCTGAGACCCCTCCTAACACTCTCCCAAGTTATACTAAAGTAAATCCAAGAGAAGAATGAAAGGCCATCATTGTAGATGCTAAGGCTGAATCTGAAGGAGAAGCTCTGGAGTTGAACGCCAGTAAGGGAGTCCCTATTGGGTGTTCAATGCCTAAAGAGGAACCATCCCTGGCGTTGAACGCCAGTAAGAAAGTCCTTACTGGGCGTTCAATGCCCAAAGAGGAACCATCCCTGGCGTTGAATGCCAGTAAGGAAGTCCCTACTAGACGTTCAACGCCCAAAGTGGCACAAAAGCTGGCGTTGAATGCCAGTAATAGGGTAGCTGGGGGTTTAACACCCACAAAACACTTCCCTATTGAAGAATTGAAGGGGACTAAGGCTCATGAGGAGACCATAGAATTTCCATTGAATGCCTGCAAATTATGGATTATGAGGATCACTCCTCCTTTGATGAGGAAGAGGAAACTAGGGAAGAGCAGGTTGCTCGTTAACTAGGAGTTCTCATGAAGCTAAATGTAAAGTTATTTGGAACAAAGACATTAGAGAAAGAATATCTAATGCTCACCAAGGAACTTAATGCATTGGTTCAACAGAAACTACCTCAGAAGCTGCCGGATCCCAGACGCTTCCTAATTCTTTGCACCATAGGCACCATTACCTTTGAGAAGGCTCTGTGTAACCTAGGGTCAAGCATAAATCTCATGCCACTCTCTGTCATGGAGAGGCTGGGAATCTTTGAGGTACAAACTGCAAGAATTTCACTAGAGATGGCAGACAAGTCAATGAAAAAGGCATATGGTCTAGTAGAGGATGTCTTAGTAAAGGTTGAGAACCTTTACATCTCTACAGATTTTATAATCTTGGATACTGGGGGAGAAGATGATGAATCCATGATCCTTGAAAGACCCTTCCTAACCATTGCCAATGCCATCATTGATGTAGTAAGGGAAGAGCTAGTCCTGCAATTGCATGAAGACTGTATCTTATTCAAGATGCCTAGCACTAACTCTCCCTTTGACAAAAGAGAGACAGTTGTGCAACACCTAGTGTTCCAACCCTCTCTCTCAGTGCAAAGTTATACAGAGCCCCCAGACACCAATTCTAATTTTGGTGTTGGACAGTCATCATCAAGTACCTGAAATACTGGTACTAAGAAGAAAGTACCTAAAGGCTGGAGGGACAAAAAGATCCCCATTGAAAGCCTCTCACCTGGCATGAGAGTTGTCTTCACTAATAATCCAGTCATTCCATATATTGTGAACAAGATCCTGTCTCTAGAGCATGTGGAACTCATCCATGAGAGCACAGGCAAGAAGTTCACTGTATGGGGCAAAATTCTGACCCCCTATCCATCTTCTTAAGGAGCTAACCGTCAAGCTAGTGACGTTAAAGAAGCGCTTGTTAGGAGGCAACCCAACCATAATTAGTTATTTCTATTTTTCATTAAATTTATTTCAGTTATATCAGTTTAATTTTCATATTTGTTACTTTAAGCTTGTGATCATGTTCAGTAGTTAAAACAGAAACAGAGACAGTCAGAACTGGAAACAGAACACCCTAGAGCAGGTACCTTGCTGGCGATGAACGCTAGACAAGGGGCCAGAATGGGCGTTCAACGCCCAAAAAGAGCAGCCAATTCTGGTGTTGAACACCACATAGGGTATCCCTATTGGGCGTTCAACGCCCAAGCAGAGAAGCATTGCTGGCGTTGAACGTCAGCCAGGAGGCAGAGTCCTAGCGTTGAACGCTGATGATCGGATTTTTGATGGTTTAAAATTTCACTAATGAAATCTCGTTGTAAAGTATAGTTTCTAAACCAACAATAATCCTTTCATACAAAAATTTGTTTGTCATAAGTACAAACCCCTTAAATCTATAAACCGAAGTATTTAAACCTCGGGTCGTCTCTCAAAGGAATTGCAGGGTAGTGTACTTGTTATTGGTTATGAGTTTGTATATTTTGGGGTTTTGATGTGAGAAACAAGAAAAGTAAATGACAACAGAATTCAAATGATAAAACGGTCTTGGCAAGGATTGGTGATCAAGGATCTCTATCCTTATTACTAACCACAACATGATAATTGCAAGGATCAATCCAACTAAGTCATCCTCTAACTAATGGTAAAGGAAAGTCAAGTGAGCTATATCAATCCAAGTCCATAAGTCCTAGCTTTCCACTAATTGAATTAGTGAGAACTAAAGTTAATGGCTATCAATCATCAATCACTTGGACATTAGCAACTCAAGAATTCCTAAGTCACCTTCCTAAGCCAAGAACATAAAATTCTATCCTAAAATCCTTCTGATGACTTGCATCATCTACCCTTCTTTCTTGCATAAAAAGGACCACAAAAGAGCATAATCTCATTTGATCATTGCAATTCATGCAATATTTGATGAATAGTATAGTACATTGCTTTAAAATGAGGTTGTGCTGAATTTTAGGTGAAAAAGACATCAAAAATGGGAAGAAAACAACAAAACAAACTGGGCATGTGAAACGGGGGTGCCACTTGGAGCAAACGCCACAAAAAGTACACTAAAGTGGCACGCCAGGAGCTGGGCATGGCATGCCAGTGCTGAAGTCCAGAGGGGTCTCAAGCATTTACATGGGCATGGCACGCTAGAAGCTGGACATGGCACGCCAATACATTTTGCCAGAGAGCAACATTGAAGGCTATTAAAGGGACGTGGCACGCCAGGTTGGGCGTGGCATGCCTAGCCCATCACTTACTATAGGGCGTGCTACTTAGTGTCAAAGGCGTGTCACGCCAGCTTCAAAAATCACTTGGGCATGCCACTTGAGGAGTTAGGTGTGGCACGCCAAGCTTGAGGAACCAACAAATGAATGGGCGTGCCACTTGAGCAACATGGCATTGCACGTTAGTGCAAGATTCCAGAGAAGAAGTTGAAGGCTAGAAAGGCCTGGGCGTGTGGTGCACGAAATTGCAATCACACTTTTTGCAATCCCGCACAACTAACCAGCAAGTGCACTGGGTCGTCCAAGTAATACCTTGCGTGAGCAAGGGTCGATCCCACGGAGATTGTCGGCTTGAAGCAAGCTATGGTTATCTTGTAAATCTTAGTCAGGATATCAGAAATTATCAGGATTGATTGTAAAAAGCAAAAGAACATGAAATTGTTACTTGTATTGCAGTAATGGAGAATAGGTTGAGGTTTGGAGATGCTCCATCTTCTGAATCTCTGCTTTCCTACTGTCTTCTTCATCAAACACGCAAGGCTCCTTCCATGGCAAGCTGTATGTAGGGTTTCACCGTTGTCAGTGGCTACCTCCCATCCTCTCATTGGAAATGTTCAACGCACCCTGTCACGGCACGGCTATCCATCTGTCGGTTCTCAATCAGGCCGAAATAGAATCCAGTGATTCTTTTACGTCTGTCACTAACGCCCCGCCTTCAGGAGTTTGAAGCACGTCACAGTCATTCAGTCATTGAATCCTACTCAGAATACCACAGACAAGGTTTAGACCTTCCGGATTCTCTTGAATGCCGCCATCAGTTCTAGCTTATACCACGAAGATTCTGATTAAAGAGTCCAAGAGATAACTACTCAATCTAAGGTAGAACGGAGGTGGTTGTCAAGCACACGTTCATAGTTGAGAATGATGATGATTGTCACGGATCATCACATTCATCTGGATTAAGAACAAGTGTTATCTTGGAATGGAAGCAAGCATGATTGAATAAGAAACAGTAGTAATTGCATTAATCCATCAAGACACAGCAGAGCTCCTCACCCCCAACCATGGGGTTTAGAGACTCATGCCGTGGAATGTACACAAAGAAACGTGTAAAAATGTCATGAGGTCCTAAGGTATGGATACAATGTCAAAAGATCCTATTAATAGTAAACTAGTCACCTAAGGTTTTACAGAAATGAGTAAATGACAGAAAAATCCCCTTCCGGATCCACTTGGTGTGTGCTTGGGCTGAGCAATGAAGTAATTTCGTGTAGAGACCTTTTCTGGAGTTAAACGCCAGTTTTCATGCCAGTTTGGGCGTTTAACTCCAAGTTTTATGCCAGTTCCGGCGTTTAACGCTGGAATTTCTGAGGCCGGATTGCTAAGCCGGTTTGGGCCATCAAATCTTAGGAAAAGTATGGACTATCATATATTGCTGGAAAGCCCAGGATGTTTACTTTCCAATGCCGTTGAGAGCGCGCCAATTGGGCTTCTGTAGCTCCAGAAAATCCACTTCGAGTGCAGGGAGGTCAGAATCCAACAGCATCTGCAGTCCTTTTTGGTCTCTGGATCAGATTTTTGCTCAGGACCCTCAATTTCAGCCAGAAAATACCTGAAATCACAGAAAAACACACAAACTCATAGTAAAGTCCAGAAAAGTGAATTTTAACTAAAAACTAATAAAAATATACTAAAAACTAACTAAAAGATACTAAAAACATACTAAAAAACAATGCCAAAAAGCGTACAAATTATCCGCTCATGACAACACCAAACTTAAATTGTTGCTTGTCCCCAAGCAACTGAAAATCAAAATAGGATAAAAAGAAGAGAATATACTATAGACTCCAAAATATCAAAGAAACATAGCTCCAATTAGATGGGCGGGACTAGTAGCTTTTTGCCTCCGAACAGTTTTGGCATCTCACTCTATCCTTTGAAGTTCAGAATGATTGGCATCTATAAGAACTCAGAACTCAGATAGTGTTATTGATTCTCCTAGTTAAGTGTAGTGATTCTTGAACATAGCTAGTGTATGAGTCTTGGCTGTGGCCCAAAGCACTCTGTCTTCCAGTATTACCACCGGATACATACATGCCACAGACACATAATTGGGTGAACCTTTTTAGATTGCGACTCAGCTTTGCTAAAGTCCCCAATTAGAGGTGTCCAGGGTTCTTAAGCACACTCTTTTGCCTTGGATCACAACTTTATTTCCTTCTTTTTCTTTCTTTTTCTTTTTCTTTTTCTTTCTTTTTTTTTCGAAATTTTTTTTTTCTTTTTTTTTCACTGCTTTTTCTTGCTTCAAGAATCAATTTGATGATTTTTCAGATCCTCAATAACAGTTCTCTTTCTCCTCATTCTTTCAAGAGCCAACAATTTTAACATTCTTAAAACAACAAATTCAAAAGACATATGCACTGTTCAAGCATTCATTCAGAAAACAAAAAGTATTGTCACCACATCAAGCTAATTCAACTAGTTTCAAGGATAAATTTCGAAATCCTGTACTTCTTGTTCTTTTGTGATTAAAGCATTTTTCATTTACGAGAGGTGATGGATTCATAGGACATTCATAACTTTAAGGCATAAATTTTATTAATTATGAACTAAAAACAAGACTCAAATATAGATATAAGATGAATAAAATAAAAATAGGAATAGAAAATAAAAGAAAAAAAAAACGCAAAAATAGGCTCCTAATGATAGAGGTTTTCACAGAGTTAGGACTCAACAACCTTGATTTTGAGAAGTGGATGCTCCCTCAGCTTGAGAGGAGAGCTTTTGGCGCTTCATCTCTTGGATTTCACGCCCCTGCTTCTCTTGTTCCTTCAGCAATTTGCAGAGCATGCAGTTCTGATTCTGCTGTTCTTCCTTAAGTTGCTCCATAGTCTCTTGCAACTTGGTGATAGATGCTTCCAGGCTGGCCTAGTAGCCAATTTCAGGAAATTCAGGGAGGAACTCATGCGCCCTCCTTTTGATAGAGTTGTCTTGCACTTGTCCTTCCATTGACTTCTTGGTGATTGGGTGTTCAATGGGTATGAATTCATCTACTCCCATCTTCACCCCAGCCTCTTTACAGAGCAAGGAGATCAAGCTTGGGTAAGCCAGTTTGGCTTCAGTGGAATTTTTATTTGCAATTGTGTAGATCTCACAAGCAATTACATGATGGACCTCCACTTCTTTTCCAAGCATGATGCAATGAATCATCACTGCTCTCTTGATGGTGACCTCAGAACGGTTGCTAGTGGGCAATATGGAACGCCCAATGAAGTCTAGCCAACCTCTTGCAATTGGCTTGAGGTCTCCCCTCTTGAGTTGGTTTGGGACACCCTTTGAATTGGTTATCCATTTAGTCCCAGGGAGACATATGTCTTCTAGAACTTGATCCAACCCCTTATCTACTCTCACCATCCTCCTATTGAAGGAATCAGGATCATCTTGCAGTTGAGGCAATTTAAAGATTTCTCTTATTTCGTCCAGATGGAAGTACATAACTTTCCCTCTGACCATAGTTCTGTAGGTATGGTAAGCGGTTCCAGTCATTCTCTGCTTATCTGTCAGCCACAGATTTGAGTAGAATTCCTGAACCATGTTCCTTCCAACCTTTGTCTCAGGATTGGTTAGAACTTCCCATCCTCTGTTTCGAATTTGCTCTTGGATCCCCGGATATTCATCTTCTTTCAGATCAAATTTTACTTCCGGGATCACTGACCTCAGACCCATTATTTTGTGATAATGGTCTTCATGTTCTTTAGTTAAGAACTTCTCTTGATTCCAAAGATTCTTTGGATTATTCTCTTTCTTGCCTCTTAAATTGGTTTGTTTTCCCTTAGGAGCCATGATATTGATGAATCTTGGCTTAGTGATCACGGAAAAGCACACCAAACTTAGAGGTTTGCTTGTCCTCAAGCAAAAGAAAAGAGATAAGAGAGGGGGAGGAAGAGGAAATTCGAATGGTGTGGTTGGAAGAGGGGGAACAAACGTGTATTTATAAGGTGGGGATGGGAGTTTTCGAAAAAAAAAGGAATTTGAAAGGAGATTTGAGAAGATATGAAAAGAAATTGAGAAAAGGGTGAAATTTTTGAACAATGTTTGTAATTGATTTGAAATAAATTTGAAAAATGGTTTTGATTTTTGAAGATTTGAAAGTGAATGATGAATGATTGAAGTGTGATTTTGTAGAAAAGTATGGGTAAGAAAAGGAAAGTTTGAAAAAATTTGATTTGAAAACAAAATTGTGGTCCCCCCACCTTGCTGGCGTTAAACGCCCAGAATGGCACTCATTCTGGCGTTTAACGCCCATTTGTTGCCCTTTTTGGGCGTTTAACGCCCAGCCAGGTGCCCTGGCTGGCGTTAAACGCCAGAAAGTCTTTATTACTGGGCGTTTTTCTGAACGCCCAGGATGCTGCACACCTGGCGTTAAACGCCCAGAATGGTGCCCATTCTGGCGTTTAACGCCCAAAATGGTACCATTACTAGCGTTAAACGCCCAGAATGGTGCCCATTCTGGCGTTTAACGCCCAAAATGCCCCTTACTGGCGTTTTTTCGCCAGTGAGCTCATTTTCTCTGCTTTTTGAGCTGAATCCTTCTGTAACTCTGTGAATTCCTTCATTTGTGATACTTGCCTCTGTAAGAACAATTCATACAACTTCCTAATGACTGGGTTGCCTCCCAGCAAGCGCTTCTTTACTGTCTTTAGCTGGACTTTCACTGAGGACCACTCAAGTCTCAGTTTTGAGCATTCCTGCTCAAAATTTCCTTCAAGGTAATGCTTGATTCTCTGTCCATTAACAATGAACTTTTTGTCAGAATCAATATCCTGAAGCTCAACATACCCATATGGTGAGACTCTTGTAATCACATACGGACCCCTCCACCGGGATTTGAGTTTTCCTGGAAACAATTTGAGCCTAGAGTTAAAGAGCAGAACCTTTTGTCCTGGCTCAAAGACTCTGGTTGACAACTTCTTGTCATGCCATTTCTTTGCCTTTTCCTTATAAATTTTTGCATTTTCAAAGGCATTGAGTCTGAACTCCTCTAGCTCATTTAACTAGAGTAATCTTTTTTCACCAGCTAACTGTGCATCCATGTTTAGGAATCTGGTTGCCCAGTAGGCTTTATGTTCCAGTTCCACAGGCAAATGACAGGCCTTCCCATACACCAATTGGTATGGAGAAGTTCCTATAGGAGTCTTGAATGCTGTTCTGTATGCCCACAGAGCATCATCCAAGCTCTTTGCCCAATCCTTTCTTCGGGCTATCACAGTCCGTTCTAAGATTCTTTTTAGCTCTCTGTTAGAGACTTCAGCTTGCCCATTTGTCTGTGGATGATACGGAGTTGCCACTTTATGGCTGATTCCATATCTAACCATAGCAGAGTATAGCTGTTTATTGCAGAAATGAGTGCCCCCATCACTGATTAGTACTCTGGGGACGCCAAACCTGCTGAAAATGTTTTTCTGGAGGAATTTCAGTACAGTCTTGGTATCATTAGTGGGTGTAGCAATTGCTTCTACCCACTTAGATACATAGTCCACTGCCACCAAAATGTAAGTGTTTGAGTATGATGGTGGGAATGGCCCCATGAAGTCAATACCCCATACATCAAACAATTCTATCTCCAATATCCCTTGTTGAGGCATGGCATATCCGTGAGGCAGGTTACCAGCTCTTTGGCAACTGTCACAGTTACGCACAAACTCTCGGGAATCTTTATAGAGAGTAGGCCAGTAGAAGCCGCACTGGAGAACTTTAGTGGCTGTTCGCTCACTTCCAAAATGTCCCCCATACTGTGATCCATGGAAGTGCCATAGGATCCTTCGTGCTTCTTCTCTGGGTACACATCTGCGGATCACTCCGTCAGCACATCTCTTAAAGAGATATGGTTCATCCCAGAGGTAGTACTTGGCATCTGAAATTAATTTCTTTCTTTGCACTCTGCTGTACTCCTTGGGAATGAACCTCACAGCTTTATAGTTTGCAATATCTGCAAACCATGGAGCTTCCTGAATGGCAAAGAGTTGCTCATCTGGGAAAGTCTCAGAGATCTCAGTAGAAGGGAGGGACGCCCCAGCTACTGGTTCTATTCGGGACAGATGATCAGCTACTTGGTTCTCTGTCCCTTTTCTGTCTCTTATTTCTATATCAAACTCTTGCAGAAGCAACACCCATCTTATAAGCCTGGGTTTTGAATCCTGCTTTGTGAGTAAGTATTTAAGAGCAGCATGGTCAGTGTACACAATCACCTTTGATCCCACTAGGTAGGATCTAAACTTGTCAATGGCATAGACCACTGCAAGTAATTCTTTTTCTGTGGTTGTGTAATTCTTCTGTGCATCATTTAGAACACGGCTAGCATAATAAATGACATGCAGAAGTTTGTTATGCCTCTGTCCCAACACTGCACCAATGGCATGATCACTGGCATCACACATTAATTCAAATGGTAATGCCCAATCTGGTGCAGAGATGACTGGTGCTGTGACCAGCTTAGCTTTCAGGGTCTCAAATGCCTGCAGACACTGTGTGTCAAACACAAATGGTGTGTCAGCAGCTAACAGGTTACTCAAAGGTTTAGCAATTTTCGAAAAATCCTTAATAAACCTTCTGTAGAATCCTGCATGCCCCAGAAAGCTTCTGATTGCCTTAACATTGGCAGGTGGTGGTAATTTTTCAATTACCTCTACCTTTGCCTTATCCACCTCTATTCCCCTGCTTGAAATTTTGTGCCCAAGGACAATTCCTTCAGTCACCATAAGGTGACATTTCTCCCAGTTTAAAACCAGGTTAGTCTCTTGGCACCTTTTCAGGACAAGTGATAAGTGGTTAAGACAGGAGCTGAATGAGTCTCCATATACTGAAAAGTCATCCATGAAGACTTCCAGAAATTTCTCTACCATATCTGAAAAGATAGAGAGCATGCACCTCTGAAAGGTTGCAGGTGCATTGCACAGACCAAAAGGCATCCTTCTGTAGGCAAACACGCCAGAAGGGCAAGTAAATGCTGTCTTCTCTTGGTCCTGAGGATCTACTGCAATTTGGTTGTAGCCTGAATAGCCATCCAAAAAGCAGTAGTAATCATGGCCAGCTAGTCTTTCTAGCATTTGGTCTATGAATGGTAAAGGAAAATGATCCTTTCTGGTGGCTGTATTGAGCCTTCTGTAATCAATACACATGCGCCACCCTGTGACTGTCCTTGTAGGAACCAGTTCATTTCTTTCATTATGAACCACTGTCATGCCTCCCTTTTTGGGAACGACTTGGACAGGGCTCACCCAGGGGCTATCAGAAATAGGATAAATAATCCCAGCCTCTAGTAATTTAGTGACCTCTTTCTGCACCACCTCCTTCATGGCAGGATTTAGCCTCCTCTGTGGTTGGACCACTGGTTTGGCATTATCCTCCAACAGGATCTTGTGCATGCATCTAGCTGGGCTAATACCCTTGAGATCACTGATGGACCACCCAAGAGCTGTCTTGTGTGTCCTTAGCACTTGAATCAGTGCTTCCTCTTCCTGTGAATTTAAAGCAGAGCTTATAATCACTGGAAAAGTGTCACCCTCTCCCAGAAATGCATATTTTAGGGATGGTGGTAGTGGTTTGAGTTCAGGCTTAGGAGGTTTATCCTCCTCCTGAGGAATTTTCGAAAATTCCTTTGCTTCCTCTAGTTCTTCTTGATCAGGTTGAGCATCTTTGAAGATGTCCTCAAGCTCTGATTCTAGGCTTTCAGCCATATTGATCTCTTCTACCAGAGAGTCAATAATGTCAGCGCCCATGCAGTCATTTGGTGTGTCTGGATGCTGCATAGCTTTTACAGCATTCAACTTGAACTCATCCTCATTGACTCTCAAGGTTACTTCCCCCTTTTGTACATCAATGAGAGTTCGTCCAGTTGCTAGGAAAGGTCTTCCTAGAATGAGAGTTGCACTCTTGTGCTCCTCCATTTCCAGCACCACAAAGTCGATTGGAAAGGCAAATGGCCCAACCTTGACAATCATATCCTCTATTATGCTTGATGGGTGTTTAATGGAGCCATCAGCAAGTTGGAGGCATATCCTGGTTGGTTTGACTTCTCCAATCAACCCAAGCTTTCTGATAGTGGATGCAGGTATTAGATTGATGCTTGCTCCAAGATCACATAGGGCTGTCTTGGTGCAAGTGCCTTCTAATGTGCACGGTATCAGAAAGCTTCCAGGATCTTGAAGCTTTTCTGGTAAGCTTTTTAGAATGACTGCACTGCATTCTTCAGTGAGAAACACCTTTTCAGTTTCTCTCCAATCTTTCTTATGGCTTAAAATTTCTTTCATGAATTTAGCATAAGAAGGTATTTGCTCAAGTGCCTCTGCAAACGGAATCTTTATCTCAAGAGTCCTTAGATAGTCTGCAAAGCGGGCAAATTGCTTATCCTGTTCCGCTTTGCGGAGTTTCTGAGGATAAGGCATCTTGGCTTGATATTCTTCAACCTTAGATGCTGCAGGTTTATTCCTTACAGAAATGGTTGAAGAAGCCTTGTTAGAGGGATCACTGTCAGCACTCTTAGGTGTCTGATTTTCCCTTGGCGTTTGAACGCCAGGATTGGGTGGAAAATGGGCGTTTAACGCCAGCTTTTCCCCCTTTTCTGGCGTTTGAACGCCAGAACTGGGCAAGGAATGGGCGTTTAACGCCAGCTTTCCTTCCCTTTCTGGCGTTTGAACGCCAATAAAATTCCTCTCTGGGCTCTTACTGTCCTCAGAGGGATTTTGAACAGTAGTTTGTTTGTCCTCTGTCAATTGTTCCTTGTTTGGCTTTTTGCTCTTTTGAGCAGTGTTATTCAAGGTCTTCCCACTCCTCAATTGAACTGCTTGACACTCCTCTGTTATCTGTTTAGATATTTGCTGTTTTGCTTGATTCAACTGTAGTTCTATGTTCTTATTAGCAACTTTAGTTTCATGGAGCATCTCTTTAAATTCTACTAACTGTTCTGTCATCAGGAGCAATTGTTGATTAAGCTCATTCATCCGTTCTTGAGGATTAGGATCAGTGACTAATGCCATGACTTCCTCTTTTGGAACGAACTCATTGCTAGAATATAGGTATTGGTTTCTAACAACAGTGTCTATAAGCTCTTGAGCTTCTTCAATTGTCTTCCTCATGTGTATAGATCCACCAGCTGAGTGGTCTAAAGACATCTGAGCTTTTTCTGTGAGCCCATAGTAGAAAATGTCTAACTGTACCCACTCTGAAAACATTTCAGAGGGACATTTCCTTAGCATACCTCTATACCTCTCCCAGGCATTGTAAAGGGATTCATTATCCTCTTGTTTAAAGCCTTGGATGTCCAGCCTTAGCTGTGTCATCCTCTTTGGAGGGTAAAAATGATTCAGGAATTTGTCTGACAACTGTTTCCATGTCTTTATGCTTGCTGTAGGTTGGTTATTTAACCACCTTTTAGCTTGATCTTTTACAGCAAATGGAAACTCTATAGACATCCTGATCCACCTCTTTATCATGTACTGTGTCAGCAATTTGTAAAAATTGTGCCAGAAACTCAGTAGGTTCTTCCTGTGGAAGACCGGAATACTGGCAATTTTGCTGCTCTATGATAATGAGTTGAGGATTTAGCGCAAAGCTGCTTGCTTTGATGGGAGGTGTACAGATGCTACTCCCATATGCAGCTGTAATGGGGTTAGCATATGACCCCAGAGTCCTTTTGGACTGATTAATTCCACTTGAGTCCATAATGGACAAAAGGGAAATGATGATGATTGCAAAGAGATAAATTTTGTTTATTTTTATTTTTTTTTGAAATAACCGAAAAAATATAAAATAAAATAAAATAAAATAAAACAAAAGGAAAATAAAATAAAAAAATTCGAAAATCAAAAGGAAAATGAGATCAAAGCAAATTGAGAACTGGATCAATTAGTTAATTAAAAAGATTTTGAAAATAGCAATTAAAAAGATATGATTGAAAAATTTTTATGAAAAAGATTTGATTTTTAAAAAGAGGAAAGAGAAAAACACAAAAAAGACACCAAACTTAAAATTTTTAGAAATCAAACACTAATTTTTTTTCGAAAATTTTAAAGGAAAACATAAAGAGGACACCAAACTTAGAATTTTTATGAATCAGGAAGGGACTAAGAACATGCAAAAATCGAAAATTAAAAGAAAAACAAAAGCATGCATTTGACACCAAACTTAAAATATGAAACTAGACTCAACTAAAAGACTCTAAACCAACAAAAAAATAAAACAGTCCTAATCTAAGCAACAAGATAAGCCGTCAGTTGTCCAAACTCGAACAATCCCCGGCAATGGCGCCAAAAACTTGGTGCACGAAATTGCAATCACACTTTTTGCAATCCCGCACAACTAACCAGCAAGTGCACTGGGTCGTCCAAGTAATACCTTGCGTGAGCAAGGGTCGATCCCACGGAGATTGTCGGCTTGAAGCAAGCTATGGTTATCTTGTAAATCTTAGTCAGGATATCAGAAATTATCAGGATTGATTGTAAAAAGCAAAAGAACATGAAATTGTTACTTGTATTGCAGTAATGGAGAATAGGTTGAGGTTCGGAGATGCTCCATCCTCTGAATCTCTGCTTTCCTACTGTCTTCTTCATCAAACACGCAAGGCTCCTTCCATGGCAAGCTGTATGTAGGGTTTCACCGTTGTCAGTGGCTACCTCCCATCCTCTCATTGGAAATGTTCAACGCACCTGTCACGGCACGGCTATCCATCTGTCGGTTCTCAATCAGGCCGGAATAGAATCCAGTGATTCTTTTGCGTCTGTCACTAACGCCCCGCCTTCAGGAGTTTGAAGCACGTCACAGTCATTCAGTCATTGAATCCTACTCAGAATACCACAGACAAGGTTTAGACCTTCCGGATTCTCTTGAATGCCGCCATCAGTTCTAGCTTATACCACGAAGATTCTGATTAAAGAGTCCAAGAGATAACTACTCAATCTAAGGTAGAACGGAGGTGGTTGTCAAGCACACGTTCATAGTTGAGAATGATGATGATTGTCACGGATCATCACATTCATCCGGATTAAGAACAAGTGTTATCTTGGAATGGAAGCAAGCATGATTGAATAAGAAACAGTAGTAATTGCATTAATCCATCAAGACACAGCAGAGCTCCTCACCCCCAACCATGGGGTTTAGAGACTCATGCCGTGGAATGTACACAAAGAAACGTGTAAAAATGTCATGAGGTCCTAAGGTATGGATACAATGTCAAAAGATCCTATTAATAGTAAACTAGTCACCTAAGGTTTTACAGAAATGAGTAAATGACAAAAAAATCCACTTCCGGGCCCACTTGGTGTGTGCTTGGGCTGAGCAATGAAGTAATTTCGTGTAGAGACCTTTTCTGGAGTTAAACGCCAGTTTTCATGCCAGTTTGGGCGTTTAACTCCAAGTTTTATGCCAGTTCCGGCGTTTAACGCTGGAATTTCTGAGGCCGGATTGCTAAGCCGGTTTGGGCCATCAAATCTTGGGCAAAGTATGGACTATCATATATTGCTGGAAAGCCCAGGATGTCTACTTTCCAATGCCGTTGAGAGCGCGCCAATTAAGTTTCTGTAACTCCAGAAAATCCACTTCGAGTGCAGGGAGGTCAGAATCCAACAGCATCTGCAGTCCTTTTTGGTCTCTGGATCAGATTTTTGCTCAGGACTCTCAATTTCAGCCAGAAAATACCTGAAATCACAGAAAAACACACAAACTCATAGTAAAGTCCAGAAAAGTGAATTTTAACTAAAAACTAATAAAAATATACTAAAAACTAACTAAAAGATACTAAAAACATACTAAAAATAATGCCAAAAAGCGTACAAATTATCCGCTCATCAGCGTGCCACTTGAGATCAAAGGCGTGGCACGCTAAGCTCTCATCCCCACTTAGGCGTGCCACTTGAGCAAATAGGCGTGGCACGCCAATGCACAAGAAAGCCAAAGCAAGGGCTGGGCGTGCCACTTGGTGTCGAAGGCGTGGCATGCCAGCTTAAGAATCTCACTAAGGCGTGCCACTTGAATGCTGGGCGTGGCACGCCAGCTACTGGAACCAAGGCAAGATGATGGGCGTGGCACGCCAGCCTCTGGGCGTGGCACGCTGGTTATATTTTCCAGAAAGGAAGTTAAGAAGCCAACCATAAGGGCGTGCCACTTGGCGACGAAGGCGTGGCACGCCAGCATCCATCTTCCACCCTGGGCGTGCCACTTGAATGTTGGGCGTGGCACGCCAGCGAAGGATCCAAGCACACAAACGGGCATGGCACGTCAGATCCTGGGTGTGCCACGCTAGTTCAACTTTCCAGAGAGATGGATCGAGCACACAGCAAGGGCGTGGCACGCCAGACCCTGGGCGTGCCATGCTAGTTCAATTTTCCAGAAGCAAAAAGAAGAGGGAGAAGACCTGGGCATGCCACTTTGGCTCGAAGGCGTGGCACGTCAGGCTACATGGATGATTAAAAGACCCTGGGAATGCCACTTGGGCTTGAAGGCATGGCATGCCATGGAGGCTAATGAAGGAGGGCGTGCCACTTGAAGAGCTAGTCGTGGCACGCCAAGCCAGAATTAGAGGAGGACGTGGCACGCCACTGAGGCACCAACCACACGCCAACAAGATGATCACGTTTATTAAGTTCTTTTCCCTCCAAATTGTAATTTTCCTTTTCACTCTTTGTATTAATTTTATTTCTAGAACTAGGAGTAGTATAAATAACCCCAAGAAGTACTGAGAAAGGGGTTCAAGTAGTTAGAAGAGCTTTTAGTTTTACCTTTCACTCTATCTTGAGTACTTTTCTCTAAGCTATGAGTAGCTAAATTCCCTCTCATTGAGAGAGGGAGCTCTGTTGTACTTGATGGATTAATGATAGTGAATCTCTTCTTCTTTTCATTTTCTCTTTGATTTGCTAGAAGGAATTTCATTTTTCATGCTTAGTGTTCAATCATCTTGGAAAAGAGGTTGAATGTAAAAATGGGTTTCATGGGAACCTTGGAAGAGGAAACATGAAACCATGCTAGAAATCCCTTCTCACACTTGAGTAGAATCTGGGTTTTGGTGTTTGGATATGGTGACATACAATCTTTCCTCTACCTGGACCTATGATGATGTGTGGTATAACCAGGGACCAAGCATATCTCTCTTCATGAATAATTAGACCAAGGAATTAGCTATTGATCAA
Organism: Arachis stenosperma; assembly: GCF_014773155.1. Taxonomy (NCBI): domain Eukaryota; kingdom Viridiplantae; phylum Streptophyta; class Magnoliopsida; order Fabales; family Fabaceae; genus Arachis; species Arachis stenosperma. The sequence goes on along the minus strand of NC_080381.1, from coordinate 108,132,126 downwards.
GATCTGAGAGATTGAGTCACCAAGGGATTGGGGCTCAATCAATCATGATTGCCAAGAGGTCAATGAGTTGCATGATTGAAGAGGATATAAGCTGAATTTAATCCAAAGATACAACATCTCCTGATCTCAATGAATTCCCCCTATTCTTATCTATCACTTTCTTTATAGCTTTCATTTACATTCTGCAATCCCCCATTCCCTTTTATAATTCAGCCATTTATGTTTCTGCTCTTTACATTCTTGCCATTTCTATTTCTGCACTTTACTGCTTTTCTTTAATTCATGTCATTTACGTTTCTGCCCATTTATAATTCCGCAATCACAATCTATTCTGTTTAGCTTGACTAATTCACTAATTGATTAAAATTGCTCAAAACTACCAATCTCTGTGGATACGATCCCACTCCACTGTGGGTTAATACTTGACGATAATTTTGGTGTGCTTGCCAAAAGAGCGGATTCATCATAAAAAATTTTATGAGGTGTGAATTCTGGACTCATAAAGTTATATGACGCCGTTGCCGGGGATTGGTTTGAATTTGACAATGATTAAATTGATTGGAGAGCTAGATTAAGCATTTTAATTACCTTGTTATTTTTCTTTTTTTTATTTCTTTTTCCATTCTGATTCCTGTCTATTTGCTGGGAGCATTTTAGTTATCCATTGTCCATAATTTCATTATTCTAACTGTTTGATTAATTGCATCAACCAAGTTAACCACTAATCTTAACTAAGGTGATTCTTTCACTTACCCTCTGGTTGCTATTTGTTTAATGTATGACAGGTAGAAGGGGAGAAACTTCATCCTCCTTCGATAGTAAACCTGAGAGGACCTTCCTTAGATTAAGGAGGGAAGCAAGAGGCAAAGGCATTGTTGGAGAGGAAGTAGTGGAAGGAGATCTACAACCCACCATGGAGGAGGAAGCACATAACCATGCTAGGGAGGAAGCTGGCAATCATGTTGAGTAAGAAAGGAGAGTCTTAGGCTCCTACATCAACCCAAATCCAGGAAACTGTGGCAGCAGCATCCTGAAACCAACAATCCATGCCAACAACTTTGAGTTGAAACCTCAACTCATCACACTTGTTCAGAATAACTGTTCATATGGAGGAGGTGCCCAAGAGGACCCAAACCAACATCTCAATACATTCTTGAGGATCTGCGATATTGTAAAATCCAATAGTGTACATCCTGACACCTACAAGCTACTTTTGTTCCCTTTCTCACTCAGAGATAAGGTAGCAAAGTTGCTAGAAGCATTCCCCAAGGAGAGCTTAACCACATGGGATGATGTTTTGAACAAATTTCTAGCAAGATTTTATCCCCCACAGAGAGTCAACAGGTTAAGAGACGAGGTGGAAACTTTCAGACAGCAGGATGGTGAAACACTTTATGAGGCTTGGGAGAGGTTAAAGGATTTGACAAGGAAATACCCACTGGATATGTTCAGTGAATGAGTGCAACTACACATCTTCTATGAAGGGCTATCATACGAGTCAAAACAAGCAGTAGACCATTCTTCAGGAGGATCACTCAACAAGAAGAAGACCATTGAACAAGCCATAGATGTTATTGAGACTGTGGCTGAGAATAAGTACTTCTATGATTCAGAGAGAACTCAGAGGAAAGGGATAATGGAGCTCAATTTAATGGATGCCCTGTTAGCTCAAAACAAGGTGATTACTGCACAACTAGCAGGAGATGCACCAGAAGTTGAATGTGAATGGGAGCAAGCTAACCATGTGATCAATTCTAGACCACCATATGATCCCAACTTCAAGACATACAATCCAGGTTGGAAGAACCACCCAAATTTTGGGTGGGGGAACCAACAAAGCCACAACTAATATCACAACAAACCTTACCTATCCAACCAATACAACACTCACAACCCCAACCATCAATCAAGCAACAATAGAGCTGTTCATACCCTGGGTCGAGCTGTCCGACCCGGGATGTTCGACAGACAAAGCGACCGACCTCTTCAGGATAGGACAACCCGACCTCTTTCCAAAAGAGCTCGGCCAAGTCATCAGAAAAGCCCAAAGAAGGGCCCAAATAGAGGAACACGCCCCCTAATCCTAAGGCAGCCCAAGCCTACAGGGGGAAGGGCGGTTCCCATGAAAGATAAGCTGACCTCACCTAGAAGATAAGATAAGATAAGATAACTAACTTATCTTATCTAAAAAGGTCACTCTACACCATTATAAATACACTGGAGCACCCAGGTATAACTCATACTCTGATTCTACTCAATACCTGCTTAATACCCTTGCTAACTTAAGCATCGGAGTCCCTTGCAAGTACCCCCCACCCTTTGGTGATAAAGGATCAGTAGCACTCTCAGTTCCACAAGTCGGACACACTAGCTCCGACTGCTATACACCTGCCGGACACGTCAGCTCCGACCAACACAAAAGATCTCGACCGAGATCGACCTATAGTTTCAGGTAACCCTCGGAACATTGGCGCCGTTGCCGGGGAAGCTGAAAGTCATCCCATCACCGTGGCGGACGACCATGACAACGACCACGATTCAGGTTTGGAAGATAGAACACCGCACAAGAACGCGGATGTTACACTCAAAGATACTCCAGAGCCCAACGAAAACAAAAATTCATCAGATCCAGGAGTGATAGAGGCACTTCAAGATCAATTAAAGCAACTTGAGAAAGAAGCCCAACATCAACGCGATAAAGAAGAGGATCTGCGTCGGGAGATAAGGCAACGCCGAGAATTAGAAGATAAACTTCTAAAACTCGAAGCCGATCTCAAAACTAAAGCTACTCAATCCACCTCAGAGGATAGCTCTCGCAAGGATCAAGATCCATTCACCAGGGAAATTATGAAGACCAAAATCCCAAAGGACTTCAAACTTCCGGATATAACTCTGTATGACGGCACTTCAGACCCCAACCATCATCTCAGCAATTTCAGAAGTAGAATGTACCTCACTGACACCTCGGATGCAGTTCGCTGCAAGGCCTTTCCAACAACTCTTACCAAGACAGCCATTAGATGGTTCGACAGCCTACCTCCAAAGTCCATCTCAAGCTTCAACGACCTGACCAAAAAGTTCCTAGCCAGATTTTCCATACAAAAAGATAAGGCTAAACAAGCACCTAGCCTACTAGGAATCAAGCAAGGGAATCGGAAGAGTCTTCATAACTACATGAAAAGATTCAACAAAACATGCATGGACATATAAAGTCTACCAACAGAAGCTGCCATTATGGGCCTCATAAATGGCCTACAAGAAGGACCATTTAGCCAATCTATATCAAAGAGGTACCCTGCATCCCTGGACAAAGTACAAGAACGGGCGCAGAAGTACATCAACATGGAGGAGAATTCTCGACTTGGGGAAGCCTCGCGGTTCGGTTCCACCTACCGAGACAAAGATAAAGAATCCAAGAAAAAGGAAGATCGCTCTGGGGAGAAAATAAAAAAATATCATAACTACACCCCTCTTAGGGTATCCTTGGTAGATGTTTACAAAGAAGTCTGCCATACGAAAAAAATACCCCCAGCTCGGCCACTCAAAGGCAAAAGAGGAGGAGGAAATCGGAGCGAATACTGTGAGTACCATCGAGTCCGAGGATATTCCACCAACGAATGCTTTGACTTGAAAAATGTCATAGAAAAATTAGTAAGAGAAGGAAAACTAGATCGATTTTTTGCCTCTTGTGTCGAGCTCTCTTGGGCCAAAGAAAGTAATTCCTACTCCTCGGTTTCATCAGGTCGATCCTCCTCGGACTTCTGCCGTTGCTTCTAGTGTCCCTCCTTTAAAAAAGCAAAAGACATCTGAGCCCTATAACCTGGATGCCCCAGATTTTGATGCTATCGAGTTTGTTGACCAGCAGATTGCCCCTATGGTGGGCTTTCCATGGACGACGTGTCTCTTCTTCAGCATCTGGATTTTATCACCAAGAGTAGCGTGAAGATGGCTCATATGGGTGCGGCTATTTTCCGAACTGTTCATGGGATCTCGATTCATCTCACAAAATCCTTCATGGAAGAGGCCAAGTCAGAATTTGATCGTATCAAGGGTCTGAAGGAGGAGTTGGAGGTGATGTTGGCAAAGGTGGAGAAGGAGCTAGAGGGTGAGAAGGCCAGTTCTATTGCCTTGTGGTGCACGAAATTGTGATCTCTTTTCTTCACAACTCAAATAATCCCTAGTAATGGCCCTAAAGACTTGGTGCTCAATACCATGGTATAAACACAACTTCGCACAACTAACCAGCAAGTGCACTGGGTCATCCAAGTAATAAACCTTACGCGAGTAAGGGTCGATCCCACGGAGATTGTTGGTATGAAGCAAGCTATGGTCACCTTGTAAATCTTAGTCAGGCAGACTCAAATGGTTATGGGTGATATATGAATAAAACATAAAGATAAAGATAGAGATACTTATGCAATTCATTGGTAAGAACTTCAGATAAGCGAATGGAGATGCTTTGTCCCTTCCGTCTCTCTGCTTTCCTACTGTCTTCATCCAATCCTTCTTACTCCTTTCCATGGCAAGCTGTATGTTGGGCATCACCATTGTCAATGGCTACAGTCCCGTCCTCTCAGTGGAAATGTTCAACGCACCCTGTCACGGCACGCCTATCCAGCTGTCGGTTCTCGATCATGTCGGAATAGAATCCAGTGATTCTTTTGCGTCTGTCACTAACGCACCACAATCGCGAGTTTGAAGCTCATCACAGTCATTCAATCATTGAATCCTACTGGTGCACGAATTTGTGATCCGCACAACTAACCAGCAAGTGCACTAGGTCGTCCAAGTAATACCTTACGTGAGTAATGGTCGATCCCACGGAGATTATTGGTTTGAATCAAGCTATGTTTATCTTATTATTCTTAGTCAGGATATTAATTAAAATTATCAGTTGGAATTATTAGATTGGAAAAATAAAAGAGAATAAAAGCGTTACTTGTTGTGCAGTAATGAGAAAAATGTTGGAGTTTTGGAGATGCTTTGTCCTCTGAACTTCAACTCTTCCTTGAAATCCTTTTCCACACGCAAGGTCCCTTCCATGGCAAGCTCTATGTAGGGTGTCACCATTGTCAATGGCTACTTCCCATCCTCTCAGTGAAAACGTTCCTATGCTCTGTCACAGCACGGCTAATCATCTGTCGGTTCTCAATCAGGTTGGAATAGAATCCATTGATTCTTTTGCGTCTGTCACTAACGCCCAGCCTTCGGGAGTTTGAAGCTCGTCACAGTCATTCAATCCCAGAATCCTACTCAGAATACCACAGACAAGGTTTAGACTTTCCGGATTCTCATGAATGCCGCCATCAATCCGGCTTATACCACGAAGATTTTGAGTAATGAATCTAAGAGATACTCATTCAATCTGATGTAGAACGGAGGTGGTTGTCAGGCACACGTTCATGGATTGAGGAAGGTGATGAGTGTCACGGATCATCACCTTCTCCATAATTAAGCGCGAATGAACATCTTAGATAAGAACAAGCGTGTTTGAATGGAAAATAAAGGAATTGTATTAATTCATCGAGACGGTGCAGAGCTCCTCACCCCCAACAATGGAGTTTAGAGACTCATGCCGTCAAAAAGTATGTAATTCAGATCTGAAAATGTCATGAGGTACAAAATAAGTCTCTAAAAGTTGTTTAAATAGTAAACTAGTAACCTAGGTTTAAAAAAAATTAGTAAACTAAGATAATTGGTGCAGAAATCCACTTCTGGGGCCCACTTGGTGTGTGCTGGGGCTGAGACTAAAGCTATCCACGAACTGAGGCTTTTCTTGGAGTTGAACTCCAAGTTATAACGTGTTTTGGGCGTTCAACTCCGGATCATGACGTGTTTCTGGCGTTTAACTCCAGACGGCAGCATGTACTTGGCGTTCAACACCAAGTTACGTCATCTATCTTCACGCAAAGTATGGACTATTATATATTGCTGGAAAGCCCTGGATGTCTACTTTCCAACGCCGTTGAGAGCGCGCCAATTGGACTCCTGTAGCTCCAGAAAATCCGTTTCGAGTGCAGGAAGGTCAGAATCCAATAGCATCAGCAGTCCTTTTTCAGCCTAACTCAGATTTTTGCTCAGCTCCCTCAATTTCAGCCAGAAAATACCTGAAATCACAGAAAAACACACAAACTCATAGTAAAGTCCAGAAATATGATTTTTGCCTAAAAACTAATAATATTTAACTAAAAACTAATTAAAACATGCTAAAATCTACATGAAATTATCCCCAAAAAGCGTATAAAATATCCGCTCATCACAACACCAAACTTAAACTGTTGCTTGACCCCCAAGCAACTAGATGAATAAAATAGGATAAAAAGAATTTAAGGAGTAATAAAATCTCCGAGTTTTAAGTGAAGGTCAGATTCTAATTTAGATGAGCGGGGCTAGTAGCTTTTTGTTTCTGAACAGTTTTGGCATCTCCCTTTATCCTTTGAAATTCAGAATGATTGGCATCCATAGGAACTCAGAATTCAGATAGTATTATTGATTCTCCTAGTGTAGTATGTTGATTCTTGAACACAGTTATTTTATGAGTCTTGGCCGTGGCCCTAAGCACTTTGTTTTCCAGTATTACCACCAGATACATAAATGCCACAGACACATGACTAGGTGAACCTTTTCAGATTGTGACTCAGCTTTGCTGGAGTCCCCAGTCAGAGGTGTCCAGAGCTCTTGAGCACACTCTTTTTGCCTTGGATCACGACTTTAACCACTCAGTCTCAAGTTTTTAACTTGGACCTGCATGCCACAAGCACATGGTTAGGGACAGCTTGATTTAGCCGCTTAGGCCTGGAACTATTTCCTTAGGCCCTCCTATCCACTGATGCTCAAAGCCTTGGATCCTTTTCACCCTTGCCTTTTGGTTTTAAGGGCTATTGGCTTTTATTCCTTTTGATCAAATTTTTTTTGGACTGCTTTTTCTTACTTCAAGAATCAATTTCATGATTTTTCAGATCATCAATAATATTTTTCGTGTTCCTCATTCTTTCAGGAGCCAATATTCATAAAATTCAAGATAAAAATTATGCACTGTTCAAGCATTCATTCAGAGAACAAAAAGTATTGCCACCACATGTAATTAATTATAATTTTTATTATTAAGAACTCGAAAAATATAAATTACTTCTTTATTCTAAAAATCTACTACTTTATTCATGCCTGATGATGATGATAAGAATAAATTATAACTTAATTGGAAATAAAATCAAAGTAGATATACTAATTACTACTACTATATATCTCCTAAGTTAAATTTCTATAATAACACTATCACAGAGTTGAAGCTAAAAAAAAATTGGAACTCAACAACCTGTTGTTTTGAGGAGTAGATGTTCCTCTAATCTGTGGGGTGCTTTTCAAGGAATAATTTTTGGCGCTTCAGCTCCCTTAGATCACGCCCTTGCTCTTCCTGTTCCTTAAGCAGTTTGCAAAGCATGCTACTTTGATTGTTCTGTTCTTCCTTTATTTGGTCCATAGCTTTCTGCAATTTGGAAATAGAAGCCTCAAGATGTCCCCCATATTCGAATTGAGGGAGTTCTGGGAGGGCTTCCTGTGCTCTCCTCTTGACTGAATCATCCTGCAGCTGTTGTCTGTCCATTGATATTCTAGTGATTGGCCTCTCAACTGAGATATACTCTGTTATTCCCATCTTCACTCCGGCATCTTTGCAGAGCATAGAAATTAAGCTTGGATAGGCCAATCTGGCGTCCTTGGAATTCCTGTTTGCTATTTTGTATAGCTCACATGAGATCAGTTGATGGACTTCTACTTCTTTTTCCAACATGATGCAGTTAATCATTACTGCTCTTTTAATGGTAACTTCTGAACGGTTGCTGGTGGGCAATATGGAACGCCCAATGAAATCCAGCCAGCCTCTGGCTACTGGTTTTAGATCTTCTCTTTTGAGTTGATTTGGGATGCCAGTCGTGCTGGTGGTCCACCTGGCTTTAGGGATGCATATATCCTCTAGAATCTTCTCCAGACCTTTATTTACCCTCATCATTCTCCTATTAAAGGAGTCTGGGTCATCTTTCAGTTGAGGAAGCTTAAATATCTCCCTGATCTTGTCAGGATGGGTATGAACAATCTTTCCTCTGACTAAGGTCCGATGGTCATAGAGAGCAGCTCCAATTATTCTTTGCCTGTCTGTCTGCCATAGATTAGCATAGAACTCCTGAACCATGTTCCTTCCCACTTTCGTTTCAGGATTGGCCAGAATTTCCCAGTTCCTGTTTCGAATTTTCTCTTGGATCTCCGGATATTCATCTTCTTTCAGATCAAATTTGACTTCCGGGATCACTGATCTATGACTCATTATTTTGTAGTAATGGTCTGAATGTTCTTTAGTTAAGAACTTCCCTTGATTCCAAAGTGGCTTTGGAGTATTCTCTTTCTTGCCTCTTGGGGTGGGTTATTTTCCTTTAGGAGCCATGATCTTAATGAGTATGTTTTTGTGATCACGGATAAACACACCAAACTTAGAGCTTTGCTTGTCCTCAAGCAAAAGAGAAGAAAGAAGAGGGATAGGAGGAGAGCAAGTCTGGCATGGTGATGATGAGAGGGGCGCCGAATTCAATATATAGGGAGGGGGGAATTGTCGAAAATAAGAAAAAGATAAGATAGAAGATATGATTTATAAAAGATAGATATGATAAGAAAAAGATATAGTTTAAAAAAAGAGAAAGATATGAATAATAATTAAAAAGATAAATCTGAATTTTTAATTTTGAAAAAGATTTTAAAAAGATAATTGAGTTTTGAAAACAAACTTAAAAGAGTTGGATTGGATTGGAAAACAATTTGTCTTTATGGATTAAGATATATTTGAAATTTTTGAAAAAGGGATTTTAGAAATTAGGGTTCTTAGAAAACTAATTTGATTTGAAGGATGACATTTTGAAACATGTTGATGCAAGAAATTATGAATTGAAACATAAAAATTTAGAAAATTTGTAAAGAAAAATGAATTTTACCTCCTCCCCACCATCCTGGCGTTAAACGCCCAAACGCTGCATGTTTTGGGCGTTTAACGCCCAAATGTTGCTTCTCCTGGGCGTTCAACACCCAGCTGATTCATCTTTCTGGCGTTGAACGCCAAGAAGTCCTTTGTCACTGGGTGTTTTTCTGAACGCCCAGGATGCTGTCAATCCGGCGTTAAACGCCCAGAAGGTGTTTCTTTCTGGCGTTTAACGCCTAGAAGATGCTTCTTTCTGGCGTTTAACGCCCAGATGGCTACCCTTACTGGCGTTGAACGCCCAGTGGGTGCTTCTTTTGGGCGTTCAACTCCCAAAATGTTTCTTACTGGCTTTTTTTCGCCAGTGAACTTCCAAATTCCCCTGTAACTCTGTGAATTCAATCAATTGCTTTTTTACCTTGAAGATATTTTGACCTATACCTGTAAAAATTAACAGAAACAAATAAAATTAAATTTTGTGATTGGCTGGGTTGCCTCCCAGCAAGCGCTTCTTTAATGTCGTTAGCTGGACTATTACTGAGCTTTTAATTAAGTCTCAGTTTTGAGCATTCTTGCTCAAAATTGCCTTCAAGATAATGTTTAACTCTTTGTCCATTAACAATGAACTTTTTGTTAGAGTCATTATCTTGAAACTCTATGTATCCATATGGTGATACGCTTGTAATTACATATGGACCTCTCCACCGGGATTTTAATTTCCCGGGGAATAATTTGAGCCTAGAATTAAATAGCAGAACTTTCTGCCCCGGCTCAAAGACTCTGGATGATAATTTCTTATCATGCCATCTTTTTGCTTTCTCTTTGTAAATTTTTGCATTCTCGAAAGCATTGAGTCTAAATTCCTCTAGCTCATTTAACTGGAGCAATCATTTTTCTCCAGCTAACTTGGCATCAAGGTTTAGGAATCTGGTTGCCCAGTAGGCCTTGTGTTCTAGTTCCACTGGCAAGTGACATGCCTTTCCATACACAAGCTGGTATGGAGAGGTCCCTATAGGGGTCTTGAATGCTGTTCTGTATGCCCACAAAGCATCATCCAAGCTCCTTGCCCAATCCCTTCTACGGTTAATTACAGTCCGTTCCAGGATTCTTTTGAGTTCTCTATTTGAGACTTCAGCTTGCCCATTAGTCTGTAGGTGATATGGAGTAGCTACCCTGTGGCTAACTCCATAACGAACCAAAGCAGAGTAAAGCTATTTATTGCAGAAATGACTGCCCCCATCACTGATTAATACTCTAGGGGTACCAAATCTGCTGAAGATGTGTTTCTGGAGGAATTTTAACACTGTTTTAGTGTCATTAGTGGGTGTTGCAATAGCCTCCACCCATTTGGATACATAATCCACTGCCACCAGAATATAAGTGTTTGAGTATGATGGTGGGAAAGGTCCCATGAAGTCAATGCCCCATACATTAAACAACTCAATCTCCAAGATCCCTTGTTGAGGCATGGCATAACTGTGAGGTAGATTGCCAGATCTTTGGCAACTGTCGCAATTAAGTACAAACACTCGGGAGTCTTTATAGAGAGTAGGCCAGTAGATGCCACATTGGAGGACTCTTGTGGCTGTTCGCTCACTTCCAAAATGTCCTCCATACTGTGATCCATGGCAGTGCCATAGGATCTTCTGTGCTTCTTCCTTAGGCACACATCTACGGATTACTCCGTCTACACATCTCTTGAAGAGATATGGTTCATCCCAAAGATAGTACTTTGCATCTGTGATTAATTTCTTTGATTGCTGTCTACTGTATTCTTTGGGTATGAACCTCACTGCCTTGTAGTTTGCAATGTCTGCAAACCATGGCACTTTCTGGACGGCAAAGAGTTGCTCATCCAGAAAAGTTTCAGAGATCTCAGTGAGAGGGAGGGACGCCCCTTCTACTGGTTCTATTCGGGACAGGTGATCTGCTACTTGGTTTTCTGTCCCTTTTCTGTCTCTTATTTCTATATCAAACTCTTGCAGAAGCAACACCCATCTTATAAGTCTGGGTTTTGAATCCTGCTTTGTGAGTAGATATTTAAGAGCAGCATGATCAGTGTACACAATCACTTTTGATCCTACTAAATAGGATCTGAATTGTTCAATGGCGTAAACCACTGCAAGTAGTTCTTTTTCTGTGGTTGTGTAATTCCTCTGTGCGTCATTTAGAACACAGCTGGCATAGTAAATGACGTGCAGAAGCTTGTCATGCCTTTGTCCCAACACTGCACCAATGGCATGGTCACTGGCATCACACATTAATTCAAACGGCAATGTCCAGTTTGGTGCAGAGATTATTGGTGCAGTGACCAATTTAGCTTTCAGAGTCTCAAATGCCTGCAGACACTCTTTATCAAAGATAAATGGTGTGTCAACAGCTAGCAGGTTGCTCAGAGGTTTGGCGATTTTTGAAAAATCTTTTATAAACCTCCTATAGAATCCTGCGTGCCCCAGAAAGCTTCTGATTGCCTTAACATTGGCAGGTGGTGGTAATTTTTCAATTACCTCTACCTTAGCTTGATCTACCTCTATCCCCTTGTTCGAGATTTTGTGCCCAAGGACAATTCCTTCAGTCACCATAAAGTGACACTTCTCCCAGTATAAAACCAGGTTAGTCTCTTGGCATCTCTTTAGAACAAGTGCTAAAAGGTTAAGGCAGGAGCTGAATGAGTCTCCAAACACTGAAAAGTCATCCATGAAGACTTCCAGAAATTTTTCCACCATATCAGAGAAGATTGAAAGCATGCACCTCTGAAAGGTTGCAGGCGCATTACACAGGCCAAATGGCATCCTTCTGTATGCAAATACTCCAGATGGACATGTGAATGCTGTTTTCTCTTGATCTTTCGGATCTACTGCAATTTGATTATAACCTGAATATCCATCCAGGAAGTAGTAGTATTCATGACCTGCCAGTCTTTCCAGCATCTGGTCTATGAATGGTAAAGGAAAATGATCCTTTCTGGTAGCTGTATTGAGCCTTCTGTAATCAATACACATACGCCACCCAATAACTGTTCTTGTAGGAACCAGTTCATTTTTTTCATTATGAACCACTGTCATGCCATCTTTCTTAGGGACGACTTGGACAGGGCTCACCCAGGGGCTATCAGAAATAGGATAAATAATCCCAGCCTCTAGTAACTTAGTGACCTATTTTTGCACTACTTCCTTCATGGCTGGATTCAGCCGCCTTTGTGGTTGAACCACTGGATTGGCGTCACCCTCCAGTAAGATCTTGTGCATGCATCTAGCTGGGCTAATGCCCTTAAGATCACTGATGGACCACCCAAGAGCTGTCTTGTATGTCCTTAGCACTTGAATTAGTGCTTCCTCTTCCTGTGGCTCTAAGGTAGAGCTTATGATCACAGGAAAGGTATTACCTTCTCCCAGGAATGCATATTTTAAGGAAGGTGGTAATGGTTTGAGCTCGGGTTTAGGAGGTTTTTCCTCTTCCTGAGGGATTTTCAGAGGTTCTACTATTCTCTCTGATTCCTCTAGATCAGGCTGAACATCTCTAAAGATGTCCTCTAGCTCTGATTTGAGACTCTCAGCCATATGGACCTCTCTTACCAGAGAGTCAATAATATCAACACTCATGCAGTCATTTGGGGTGTCTGGATGTTGCATGGCTTTGACAACATTCAACTTGAACTCCTCTTCATTGACTCTCAAGGTTACTTCCCCTTTTTGGACGTCAATGAGGGTTCGGCCAGTTGCTAGGAAAGGTCTTCCTAGAATGAGAGTTGCACTCTTGTGCTCCTCCATTTCCAGCACCACAAAGTCAGTAGGAAAGGCAAATGGCCCAACCTTGACAATCATGTCCTCAATCACGCCTGATGGGTATTTAATGGAGCCATCAGCAAGTTGAAGACATATCCTGGTTGGTTTGATTTCTTCAGTTAAACCAAGCTTTCTGATAGTAGATGCAGGTATTAGGTTGATACTTGCCCCAAGATCACATAAAGCTTGCTTGGTACAAGTACCCTCTAATGTGCATGGTATCATAAAGCTCCCAGGATCTTTAAGCTTCTCAGGTAAGCTTTTCAGAATGACTGCACTGCATTCTTCAGTGAGGTAAACTTTTTCAGTCTCCCTCCAATCCTTCTTATGACTTAAGATCTCTTTCATGAACTTAGCATAAGAGGGTATTTTCTCAAGTGCTTCTGCAAACGGGATCTTTATTTCAAAAGTCCTGAGATACTCTGCAAAGCGGGCAAATTGCTTATCCTGTTCCGCTTGGCGGAGTTTTTGAGGATAAGGCATTTTGGCCTTGTATTCCTCAACCTTAGTTGCTGCAGGTTTATTACCTACAGAAGTGGGTTGGGAAGCCTTTTTAGAAGGGTTGTTATCAGCACTTGTATGTGATTGATCCCCCACTGGCAATTGAATGCCAGGGGTGGAAGCTGGAGTGGCGTTAGACGCCACCTCCTTATTTGTTACTGGCGTCTGAACGCCAGAACTATGCTCCCTTTGGGCGTTCAACGCCGAATTCATGCTTGTTTCTGGCGTTGAACGCCTGGAATGAGCATGAGCTGGGCGTTCAGCGCCAGCTTTATTCCTCTCTGGGCTCTGATTATCCTCAGAGGGATTTTGAGTAGCCATTTGTTCATTTCTTGGCTTCCTGCTGCTTTGAAGTGAGGTATTTAATGTTTTCCCACTTCTTAATTGAACTGCTTGGCATTCTTCTGCTATTTGTTTTGACAGTTGCTTTTCTGTTTGCTTTAGCTGTACTTCCATATTCCTGTTAGCCATTCTTGTTTCCTGTAGTATTTCCTTGAATTCGGCTAGCTGCTGAGTTAGAAAGTCTAATTGCTGATTGAATTCATTAGCCTGATCTACAGGACTGAGTTCAGCAGTTACTATTTTAGCTTCTTCTTTCATGGAAGATTCACTGCTTAGGTACAGATGCTGATTTCTGGCAACTGTATCAATAAGCTCTTGAGCTTCTTCAATTGTTTTTCTCATATGTATAGATCCACCAGCTGAGTGGTCTAGAGAAATCTGAGCTTTTTCCGTAAGCCCATAGTAGAAGATATCTAATTACACCCACTCTGAAAACATTTCAGAGGGGCATTTTCTTAGCATCTCTCTGTATCTCTCCCAGGCATCATAAAGGGATTCATTATCTCCTTGTTTGAAGCCTTGGATGCTTAGCCTTAGCTGTGTCATCAGTTTTGGAGGGAAATAGTGATTCAGGAATTTTTCTGACAGCTGTTTCCATGTTTTTATGCTGTTCTTAGGCTGGTTATTTAACCATCTCTTAGCTTGATCTTTTACAGCAAACAGAAACAGTAATAATCTGTAGACATCCTGATCTACTTCTTTATCATGTACTGTGTCAGCAATTTGTAAAAATTGTGCCAGAAACTCTGTAGGTTCTTCCTGTGGAAGACCGGAATACTGGCAGTTTTGCTGCACCATGATAATGAGCTGAGGATTCAACTTAAAGCTACTAACTCCAATGGAGGGATACAGATACTACTCCCATATAAGCAGTGTGGGGTTAGCATATGACCCAGAGTCCTCCTGGACTGTTCATTCCCCTAATTCCACGATGGAATAAAGAGATATGTATGTTGATATTTGTTATTATTATTATTTTTTTAATAAATTTTTATAAATAAATAAAAAAATGAAATAAATAAAAGAAATTGGAAATATTTTGAAATTGAAATTGAATTTTTATATAAAATTTCGAAAAAGTAGTTCAAAATTAGTTAGAAATATATTACTTTTGAATTTGAATTTTATGATGAAAGAGAAAAACACACAAAAGACACAAGACTTAAAATTTTTAGATCTA